>NC_041381.1:258206852-258226340 GCF_002162155.2 Triticum dicoccoides | reverse complement strand
AGAGAGAACGAGAGAGAGAGAGAGAGAGAGAGAGAGAGATTGAGCGAGCATGGCCCGCCATGAGGTCGAAAGAGTGGGTGCGGCTTGGATGGACTGACCTAGATAGACAATCTGCGTGAGAGAGTATAGTGTGTGTCGATCGAGGCCCGAACAGGGAGATATATCATTAGTGTGTAGAAAACGAGGTTAATCGAGACTCAGATAAAGAGAGCGAGATTGAGAGAGTGTGTCCCGCCGTGCGGAAGAAAGAGTGAGATAGTCTCGAGGGAGTGACCTAGATAGACAACGTGTGTGCGTGCGCACGAGAGGTTGGAGGGCTAGATAGGCAATGCATGTATCTAGCTAAAGAGGGTGGGAGGGAGAGATAGATAGCTCGGCATGGGGTGCAATGGCGGGTGTGTGAGGTAAATACATTTGGTAACAGAGTGGAAAAAGGGAGTTGTGTAGTTGAGAGAGTTAGAGATTGAAACATGGAGAGAAAGAATGAATGTGTGTCGGAAACCGATAGCTTCCTAAGGTAGTTAGGAGTGGAAGATTGACCGATACAGGAAGTATGTAGCGTGTCTGCCGAGGGGGGTGGGGGGTGGGACTAAAAACAACATTTGAATGTAGATAGTACGAGACTTAATATCGATGTTTCAATTCGGTGTACATTGTAAGATTTGAACTGAGGACCATGCATATGGGTAATTATTTCGAATTCGTGCCATACTAGGTTTGGAAAAGTTGACATTGACTCGATGGTTGTGCTATTTTTTAGGTCATATGTTTGAATCCATCCAAAAAAATTCTCACTACCATGGTGTTCATCATATACATATGAATTTTTATTTAAAAAGTAGCATGGATATAGTGAAATGCGAAATCCACGTTAGAATTGGAGATCGCTATGTGACACATACTCTAATTCAAATAACTTGTTATGTGACACACACTCTAATCCACGTTAGCGTGGATACCGTTTTGATTTTTTTAAATAACTCCTCATTAATTAATTTATAGTATCTCGTTTCGAATGACTAATTATTTGCAAGGAAAACACGGGCATGGTAATACATACAGATTTGTTTGCAAATGAAAGAAGATTCGTTGGCATTCTCAAATATAGGCGCACCAGGCAGACAAGGGTCGTGTCGTGGTGGTCGCGTGTGTCGGACGGACGCTTAGCACCCAGCCCACCCCCTCCCTCCCTCCCCCCTCCCAGCAAAAAAAGGACGACGACGAAATAACTTCGCGCTTCCATGTTTCGGATTGAAATATCTGGCAGCCCTGCAAAACTTCCCTTCTCCACTGTCCCCTTCCGCGCCCAAATTGCTCAAATCCCTAATTCGCCGCCAACCCAAGAAAAGTTTGAATCGCCCCTCATCTCGTCTCTTTCCCCACCTCTGTGCCAGATGATCACGACAAAGACGATGGTCGCGCTTCACCACGCACTGGAGCTACCTCATCTACGCCCTCGTCCACCACACAGGGTGGTCCACCGACAACGTTGGCCGGTGCAACCGACGTGCCTCACAGACACCGACTTCCATCGCATCAGGTGCGCTTCACCGATGATGTCTCCCACCTCACAGGGGCTACTTCACCGAGCATATCATCGCACCTCCACCCCTCGAGGCTGTTGGGGCTTCACCAACGGTCTCGTCCACCGCTTCATAGCGCTCCGCTGCCACTGAAGATCTGCATCTGTGCGCGGCCAGCCAACGCCAGCGCATCACCCTCAACAGCTCTGAGACCAGCGCTCTAGCTAGGCGAGCATGCCCAAACGCCGGCCCAAACTAGGTATCCACACATCACTCCCTTGTGCACTATTCCGACAATGTTTGGATATCCTTTCACTGCTCTCTTATCTTACACGCCTATGCAACTCTGACTTGAACTCTCATTTCTTCTGGAGATATCATCTAAAACAAGCAAAACCATTTTTTAGCGAAGCATGACGGCGCTACGGGATCGGGTACACATCTTGCACACCCGTATAACCTTGTAAGCGTGTGTCCTCCGGTACAATAGCAAGGTCGATTCCTCTTGTTTGATAAAACATTCGCCATGTCAAAAATACAGAGGGAGATGCAAGGAGCACAAGGCCTGCACATCCAAGAAAGTGGTAACATGGACTTGTACATGGAACATCCCAAGCGCAAGTAGAGCTGCAGTGAGCCTGTGCAACGAGCTAGCGTAAGCCCCTGCATTTCATTTAATTCGTACTGGCATGCGTGTATGATTTGTATGCACTGGCGGATCCACAAATTCAAGTTACAAAGGGCGAACAATTAACTTAAAAATATGAAGTCACTTGCACTCCGGAAGTCAACATAACTTGAGAAATGTGAAGCTACATGCACTTTGAGAACCAGCTAATGATCCAAAGTAGTTCAGATTATAAAACACTAAATGATGCAAGCACCAAAAAACACAAAATGCAACATGGTGTACAAGGACTACTAACATGGTATGTACCTGCTTGAATTATTCGTTCTTTGGCTGAAAATATTGAAGTGTAAGTGCACCTATAACCAGTGTGCAAACTGCATATCAATATATCTATCTTGCACAAGTATGCCAATAGTTTCAAACAACATATTAGAAAAGTATTTATGCTACGTTGTCATGATACGGGGACTTTCTGGTGGATGGCCTCGACGTTTCCTCAAGCCATGAAAATGTACTATAATTTGCTTGTCATAAATGCCTGTAATTTTCTATGTCTCTCTCAACATAGCAGATCATCATTTTAGACACTAAATCCTTCAATGGGAGCTTGCAAAATGCTTGCATTAGATCCCTCATTGGACACTATATGTTCATCACAAGGAGCATGTAAAATGTTTCCATCAAATCCTTCATTAGTAGTCTGTTCATTAGACTCTTCAGGCTCAAGAACAACATGAGCTTCTATGTTTGCACCGGAAACTTGATTAGATACATCAGATTCAGTCAGTTTAGTATTGATTGGGGGAGTTATAAAATAAGTAGAAATTGGTTTCATTTTCTCATAGATTCCCTACATACAAGAAGTTTTACAACACAGTCAGGTTTAACTATTGGCCAAAAATTGAATAGTTGAATTAGATATAATCAAGGATGTGATGTACCTGCTCATTGTGCATGCTACTCTTGCAAGTTGCGACTGTCCATTTGCGCAACCTCGATGTCATTCCCGTGCTGCCGCCGCTGCCTCCCACACAGGCTACACCCAGGGTTGGATCTTCAGCTCCTTGTCCTTCCTTTTGCTTGAAGCCCTGCGACCGCCCTCCAACGAGGGCGCGAGGAAGTGTTGTGTCGGTCTATCCAGTGGCGCCTAGGTTAGGAGTGAACCAGACTGGAGGCTTGGGACAAACAAAACTAGCCTGGGCCAACCTGGATGACTCAAACTAGGTGCACAATTTCCAGCCACCCGAGACGGCCACCCATACTAGCCCCTACGGTGGCATCGCCCCTTTTTGCATGTATGATTGGGGCAGTGAAAAATTTCCGGTGGCGCTTTTGATTTACCAACAGAATGGTTGAATTGCTTGTTTTTATGAACTGAGTTCGCCAATAATGTGAAGGATGCCAGTCTTTTCATCCTGTTGTAGATTGCTTAGATCTCGATATGCCAAATGTAACCGCATGAAATATACAGTAAAGGCCAGTGTATTGTGTGTGGCTACAACTAGTCTGACTACACGTCCTCATATAACATATCAAGGACGCACCATCTTACCAGAATAACCATTCGACTTACCAATGCAGTGTGGGAAGAAAGAAGTATTGGGAGTGCGTATCCAAGCAATTGATGCCATGGACTCCTTCGTAGAACCTTGTAAATGAAAAAGAAGTTTGCAGTGTGTCTGTACAAAGAGCTAGCGTAAGTTCAGTTACCTGCTTCTCGGAATTTATTTAGCCACTTATTGCAAAATTGTTCAATTACGTTGCTTGGCTTAATTTAGTTTGCTACTGATTACATAATGCCATAGCCTGTTAATCGTATTATAGACTGTGCATATCTATATGTTTGATACTTACTATTAAGAATTACCTGTTTTCCTGAACTTCAATAGCTACTTAAGCACGTAGATAGCTGCTCATATGTAATTCTAGGGTGCAGCAGAATTCACAAGTAATTTACGTTCAGATACCATTTTTTATTAAATGGTTTGCTATTATCACTTGTAGCACTAGTAATGTTTGCATGTTCATAGATAGAGAACTATCAGGTCTATATGAGGGAGACCGTCTTTTTAACTTATATATGTGTTGGAATCATTTTGCTTACATCAAAGAATTACAGATGTTTGTGTTGCTGGTAAATGGTACCGACTTGTTACTTCAATATGTTGCCAAGAACTTGTTAGTTTTACTAGTTCATGTGTAATTAAATATGTTGCCAAAACTGGTTAGTTTTACTAGTTTGATGTTAGTTTCTTATGGCTCTTGCAAAACTTTATTTATTGATTGCTAGTATTCAAGTTTGCAGGATCCAACTGAAACTCCGTTGGCACAACAAGTATGTTTTCAGAAACTTCCTTGTTTACCTGGTTTTCTACTGTAACTTGTTGCTGTAATCATCTTACCAACTTCAAGTTTTTAGGTCCAATTGGAAGTCCAATTGCACAGCAGGTACATTTTCAAAAATATATTTGTGTAACAGGTTTTCTGATGTAACTTGTTGCTCTAATCAAGTTACTGACTACTCAAATTTTCAGGATCCAAGTGAAACTCCAATGCCACAATAGGTTCCTTTTGCAAAACTTTTTTGTTTAACTGCTTTGCTGCTGCAACCGGTTGCTCTAATCATGTTACTAGCTACTCAACTTTTCAGGATCCAAGAGAAACTCCAATGCCACAACAGGTAGCTTTTGCAAAACTTGTTTGTTTAACTGCTTTGCTTCTGCAACAACCGGTTACAATGATGTTAATAACTACTTTTTAGCATCCAACTGAAACTCTTTAATTCCTTGTTTGTTTAACTGGTTTGCTGTTATAACTCCCAGTTGAGATGTTTTGCTAACTTCAACTTTTCGTAATCCAATTGGAACTTTAATGGAAAAACAGGTTAGCCCAAGATCAAAGAGCGAGGTCCCCATGGACGTTGTATCATCCCACAGCAGTGGCACCGGCCCAATCGTGCATCATGAATTGCCAACTACTGATGCTCTAGAGGCTAAACTAGTGGTAGAAAGAGATTCTGCTTCTGCACTTAGAGATGAAGTTGACATGTTGAGGAAGAAAACAAAACAATCACAAGCAGTACTCAAGACAACCATTAAATATTTGGTGGATTTCAAAACAAAGCAAGCTGAGACTGGCCGCATTGTTAAGGTCGTGAAGGAAAAAGGGAAATTAAATTCCCACTTGGTAAATCATAGGTGAAATGTTCTTTCCATCGTTGAATAACCTTTGTGTTGTTTGTTCATGTATTTAATCAATGCATTTGTTTTAGAGAACATGTAATAATTGTTTTGTGTTTTTTGGTTTGTAATTTTATTTGAGCACAAGTCTGTATTAATTGATAAGACTCAGAGACATTTCATTTTGATTGTTGTGCCAGACGTATGAATATGCCAATCGGGTGAATGTGCATTCAGCAATAATAGTAGTATAGATGGACCATAAGTGGCACGCATCGGATAGGGCCAAGATGCTATAGTAGCTTCGCTCAAAAAAGGATGATGTTCTAGCAAAAAAAAAGTACAGCAGCCTGGCTTATGTATGTTAGTTGATATTATTGATCCATATACTCTATACGTGTTTATACGTTTGTTAGTTTACATTCTTGGTTGATTGACTCGGTACTTGAATCTTGATACATCGCTTGTGTACATATCTAAATGGGAGTACACATTATGCTGCGTGTGACATTTGAGTTGGACATAAAGTGTTCCAAATATTTGAATTCACCTTAAACTGGATTCTAGCTTCTGAATTTGAGTATCGACATTTGCAAATCATCTTCATATATGACAGTGGAATACATCTTTGTCGTGCTTTTGAAGATATATAAAAACGCATAAAATGATTTATAAAGATTCGTATAGGAATACAAAATGGACTCGAATTTAGTTGTCAGGGTAAACGTGGATGCTTATTGTCCCAAAATTTGAAAGAAGTGGCAAAATATCCACTCCCACGTCGGCTGCCTGAAGCCAAGTGTTTGGGAGATGGAAATTACTGCCTACCCATTACACAGACAATCCATCGGCCCGATTTCCACTGCTCTCAATAGGGGTAGGTTAGTAACTTCAATTAGACATGACACGACCACCTCTGAGCCCATTCTGCGCGGCAAAACACATTTGATTCAAGCTCATCTGAAAGACCTCTATTTCTCCCTCCATTTGACCATACATACACGGTGGGCGGCAAAACAAATTCGACTCAGCCGAAATCGATGTAGGCAAATATTTTCAATAGGGGGCAGGTGTGACTTCACTCAGACGTGACACAACCGCTCTACCTGTCAGCCATGTTCATACATCGTGGGCGCCAACCATGGTCGCCAAAACACCGTCTCCTCGCTCGAAATCGCTCCACGCAAATATTGGCAAGATGCAAGATTACCGTCCTATCCCTAACCGACGAGACATCCAAATTTTAAACATGGTCTAAGTTCGTAACTTTCCCATATTTCAGATAGGCGCGTCCCAAAAACATGGTTCCCCGCACCTCTCCCTGCATTTTCCCATTCATACACCGTCTGCGCTAGAACACCATCCCCACACCAGCCTCCTCCGTCCGCCATCCCATCCATCGTCGCCGTCCTCCACCCCATCCATCGCCACCGTCCTCCACCATGCCGGAGCGCCTACCAAGACCGTGTTGTCCACTGCTAGAGATGGACGTTTCTCATTCACGGTGACAAACCAAGAGCCTTGCATCGCGTCCTCTCGTTCATCGGTGGCGTCGTCCTCTCTGCCGAGGCCGCTCACACGACCTTCTCTTCCATCGCAATGGGACTTATCCCCTGATGCACCCGTCTACCGTCGCAGATCTGGTTCAACACCACCGACAGCCATCGCACCCTCGATGCCTACATGGCGCCGCAAGGGAGGTGGTACTTCATATCTCCTCAACTTTTTGATCTCAACCAGAAAATAGATTGTAACTTGGTTACTCTACTTTCTTTTCAGCTCTTAGAATTTAGTTCCTAGTTCGAAGCAAACAATGGATGCTAAATACCATTTCTCCGGTTTGCAGCTTTAAATCTACCATGGCACAATCATAATACGGTTTAATTGATCATGTTGGTTCCGTGGTGGTTTCTTTAATAGAAATCGGAGGGGAAACCCTCTTTTGCTAAAAAAAATGCTTAGGGTTTCCCCCTTTTATGATCACTATACGATCATAATACGTGCTTCGTGTCATAATAGCACTGCTCCACCCATCAAGCTAAACAAGCTTAGTTGTTCAATTACGAATCTGATATTATTAAAATAGAGTTGTTTAATTGGTCAGCTAAATGTTCCTAATTTAGTTTCAAAAATGCATGTTCGCTGCTCGTGTGTGTATCTCTACTCGCTGCCACGGTGGGCCGCGGCCCACCCTGGGACTTTGGGTCATCCCAGGGCCCGATTCCCCTCTGTTCCGCTGCGCGCTTTCGATCTTTACTCACCCCCAGCCGCCTGCCTCACCAGCAACTTGCCGTCCCCGGACGGCATGACTCTAGGAGGAGACGCCGGACTAACAGGAGGTCAGGAGCCACCCGCCAAAAGCATCACCACTGCCCGGGTGCGCCGCCGTGCCTACCTTCCCAGTCCATTCAGGGCTTAGGCGTGCAGCACCCACTAAGCCAACCCGATTTATCCTGAGATACATCCTCAACACTCAGCAGCCACTCCTCATCACCCATTTTGTAATTGATTCATTACTCATTAGGCAGGACTGTCATTAGGGTTTGTTGTGTGCTGAGTGCTACCTACACTTAATGGTTCAAATGTATTTCAGTAATCTTTAGTACCTGTAAAGTTCATAGGGTTTAAAAATTCCGGCACTAGGAACAGACACTAGTCATTTTGGATTGTTGGTCGTAGTGACATTGACCTAGATTACTACTGCAGGCCAGGTTTGTTGACAATTTTACTTGTCTTCCTTACTCATTCGATATGATATCCAATTATTCACGTCGATTAGTTGCAAACAATAAGTTCTAGACAAACTTCTTGATTCAGATTTTGGATGGTCTCTTACTGCAGTTACAATTTTGCATAAATGTCCTAGTAAGCTCACAAGTAAATGATTGATTCACTACATCTATGATTGCCTTGTCATATTTGTTGTCAATATTCTTTTAGGGTGGACCACCATGTTTCAAAATACTGGAACCATAGACATGAGTGAATAGTATTTCTCTATGTGATCTCTTCCATCATGTGTGGGCAACGAACACTGCATTGTATAGAAAGAAAGTGTCATTTCCAACTTTTACATAGGCTATGATCTTTTATATGGAATACAATCTGCCTACTTGCTTTGTGTAGCACTACCAACACTCCACCCTTGAAGCTAAGCATTATGCCACTCATAATTCCTTAGTTTATTTGTTCAAATACGAATTTGATATGATTCTAGTGTTCCTACTTCAGTTTGAAATGTGTGTCTGCCTGTTATAGAGACATAAGGGGTTTGTATTTCTATGTGTGGTCTGGTCAGCACGGTTGGGGGGTGAACTTTGCATATGCAGGGGTTTATAGGGAGACACTCTTTGAGTTGAATCCGCAATGCATTCCTTAGATAATCTGACTACTTTTTATGTTTTCATGAACCTCAGATTCTGAACAGCATCATAATGATTATGAGCTTGCGCGCATGAAAAGAATAAAGCAAAACAATGCCATGGCTGTCAAACTTGGCATTAAGGGACTGAAATCAAGTCTAGATACAATGTAATGCAAATTCTCTCCACCTACAGATTCATGCTCAGAATATGATCCTAACAGTGATTCTGAGCTAGAGGGAGACCTCAGTCAATGTAGCTCCCTAGTGGAGTCAGAGGCAGATCCCTATCTTATTCACCCATCAAGGTGCTTGCTCTAACTTTCCAAGGTTATATTGGTCGCACATATCTTGCAACTGATGCTTTGCATTGCTTCTACTTTGTTGCACTGCCATTAGCTTAGTTTACACATCGTGTATGTGAATACGCCCTGCCTATCCATTTTCAGTACATATTCCATCTGTCATCATACCATATTTATCCATTCAAATGTTATTCTTGTGTATCAGACGTTTAAAAGGAAGAGGGCGATTGCTGATCACGGAGGAGGACAAGCAAAGTATTTGGAAAAGGTAGTGACACCTGATAAATCAAATAGCCCATTAGGTGTAGTTGCAATATCACCTGACCCACAAAACACCCCAACTCTAGCAGACTCTAGCCCTACTACACTGGTCATTTCTGATGCCCCAACTTAGCAGACCCCAACTGCAACAAACAGTATGATGATGCCAGTTGACATAGCACCAACTCTAGAACGCAAAACCCCATTCCAGTAAAGAGTACACCAAATCCAGTTGCCAAATCCCTTTTCGAACTAGAGAGAGCCCCAATTGCAGCAAATAGGACCCCTGTTCCATTTCTTCCCAGTTAGAAGACGAAGATTATATTGTTGTCAGGAACTTTGTGCGCATCTTTCCTTCATGGAAAGATTATACCGCAGACACAGAACAATTTCCAGTCTTCCTCCGCAACTTACGTGTAAGTAATATACTAAAGTTATTCATGGTAATTACTGCATATGTTTCTGCTGACAGAAGACACAAGATCTCATTCTTTTAAATAGGCGAGGACCAAACTAGATTGTCAAGACGAGCAAGGGTTGGTTGCGCTTTTCAAGCACTCGTTGATGAAGTATTCCTACCTAAGGCAAGCGCACTTCGATGGCAAGCCTCTAAACAAAATTTATGTAAAGTCTCCGGTGCTACATTTATCCGACAGTGACTGGAATAATCTTGTTACACATTGGTCTCGTCTGCAGCGTAAGGTACTGTCTATGATATCACATCACAATTTGAACTACATTTCTACATTTGCCTTAACGTCTCACTTGTACAAAAACTGTTAGCAGAAGAACATTCATTCTCAAGGGACCACAGAATCTCGCAACTATACTGCACACTGCATTCCTCTTGTGAGTACCTCTTGCCCTATATGACCATACTTGCTTTCATAGTTGTTTGATTATGTAGCATCACTGCACATGTTAGCCTCGTTATCATCCATTTGGTGGACATTATAAGATCCGTATGGACTCTTACATAAATTTAGAATCAACCCAATGCTTTTGAAGAGGTTTAGCTCTGCAGTCCTCTTGTATGGACTGAACGTCGTCTATCACTGTACTTACATTAACAACTACTCCCTCCATCCCATAATATAAGAACATTTTGTACAGTACACCAGTGTTCAAAACACTCTTGTATTATGGGAAGAGGGATTGGTTCATTGTGTAGCTCTACATCTTATCTCCCTCACCCACCATTTTCTAAAAAAGATCAGATCTATATTTAATCTTACCAAAAAGTTAAATACACAGACAATGCCAGTGCAGAAGTGTAGCCCATTGCTCTTGTCAGTACATTTTGTCCTGTAACGCTTGTACTTCCAGGGATTGGTAGTTGAATATGTAGCATCAATCTGCACCTTATCTTAATTATCCTCTATCGCTTCAAGTATTATCATATCTATAATTACTCTCTACAAATTGTAGAGTACAGGCAATGCTTATGAAGATTCTGTGCTGAAATTCTTGAGTTATCCTTCCCTTGACATGGAGAAGGGCATTATAAAGCCGGTGTTAACTGTTAATTTAAGTAAGTCCTTCTAAAGTCTTTATCCTCAACTGCTATTTAATTTGCTCATACTCCCTATCGTTTACTGCTGTTTAGTTTGCTGTTTCTATCAAAATGCATGTTCACAAGAACCGTAAGTTCCAAATTTTACTTGTAAAACCAAATTCCTTATTCATACCATGCACATTACTCAATACTCCCTATATGTATGCTTGTTTTTGTGGATCTATAATCCAATGTGTGGTGAAGCAACCCACTTTTGCACCCTGTCATCTCCTGTTTTATCTTACTGATGTAGCTGATGATATGAACAACATGCCATGCACATTAACCAAAATAGATACAATGATTGTCTTTGACCTTCAGCTATGCTTGTTATGTTGACATGGTAATCCAGTAGTGTGGTGAAGCTCCCCGCATTATGAACAATGCCAAATTATGCTATTGATATTTTGAAATTACTCTTTATTTTCTAATTTGAAATTGGATGGAATTGTCAGCACAATTGTCATCTTTGTTTATACACGTGCAAGACATGTCATCTCTCTGCTTGTTTCAGGGTGATATGCCTTATGGCATGCACAAGTCTGCTAAAGGTTGTGAGACAAACCCAACATATATTGCAGCAAAGAAGGCAAAACATCTTGAAGATAGCGAGACAACCCCAAAGTTTTGTCTTGATGCAATGTTCAAGTTACTTGAGACTAGCAGTCATACAAGCTTACAGAATTCGCTGTCTGAATCAGTTCGACTTCTTCAGTCCCAAGTTCTAGCAGAAAGGCATTTTGCAACTCAACTTTGACTTGAAGTCCAATCTCTAAGAAAGATTGCGGAGAACAGCAATGAGAACTTCATTGCTAAAAAACTACACCTGGAAGCTATGACCAACGTGCTAGGACGGTCTCACACCCTTGCTCAGCAGCTTGCGCAGCAGTTCCTGCGCAAGGCTAACCTTTCTTGAATTGTCTTAGAAGTGGTCTCGGTTTAGTATTATTTTGTTATGCTGCAATGGTGCCTAGTTTATGTAATCTGATTCTTCGTTGTGCTTTATGATCACTGGTGGCGAACTTCGATGCCCAGTGGATGTAATATACCATAAATCATTCATTGTATAGTTTAGGTTTATTCTAAGTTACTATGTCATAATTTCTTTATTGTATAGCATAGGTTTGTTCTTAATTCCTACTAGTTACTGCCATCATTCGCTATCTGGAAAAAAATCTGATGTATTCGACCGGGCCGAAACATTCTCCTCTAACGGGCCTGGTTTTTAGCGGGCGACAATTGGGCCGACCTGCATCTTTCTTGGGCCCGAATGGCCATTGGGGCCTTCACACTTTGCCCCAGGCACACAACTTACTCCGGCCTATATTCGGCCCAAATTTTAGTTGGGACTTTTGTGGACCCAACGCTTAGTTTGGCCCAGGTAGCGTTGGGCCATTAACAAGCTGAATATTCTACTGGCCTGTTATGGCCCAGAAGAAACCATGGGCCTTTAGCAGGCCGAAATGCATGTTGGGCCTCAATTTTCACTAGTCGTCGATGGGCCTTCAGCAGGATGAAATGTAAATCTAGCCTTTTTGGCCCAGTTATATGACGGGCCATTACCAGGCCAAAACATATCTCGGGCCTTAGTTGGCCCACTGATATCATGGGCCTTTAAGAGGCCGAAAGCTTAGTACATGCATCAATGGGTCGAATTATACGGCAGGCCTTTAACAGGCCCAAAGTCATGTTGGGATGAACTGTTGCCACCTTTATCACGGGCCGTTAGTGGGCCGGATGTCGCGACGGACCATATATGGCCCATGGGCTGCACGGGATATTCCCAGTCCGAAAGACACACTGGGCTGAAATGGGCCCATGTCTACATCGGGCCTCTAACAGGCCGAAAGTCACTAGGCTATAATTGGGCCCAAATATTCGGCTAACAATTAACGGGTCAGACCTGGCTTCGGGCCATAAATAGGCCTTTATTAAACAGGCCGTTATTGGGTTCGCCCACTAGTACCTGAGTAAGTACTATGGGCCTTTGACTGTGCCGGCCTGTTTAACCTATATGGGCCTCTGTTGGGCCCTGCCACGTGTCGACGTATCATAGGCATGTCTCCTCCAATGGACGGGCGACATCTGGCCCACCGAGGAGTAGACACGTGTTTCCTCCGGCCAATGAGAATTTTACACATGGAAAATCACCATTGGTCCGGGCTGTTAACGGGTTATTGGATCCAAAACTGGACCCGATAGCTTAATGGCGAGCCATTACGGTGGATGCCACGTGTCGGTCACCCTTGACGAAAGCACTTCTATGACGCGCGATTTGTCGTCATGGAAGTGGACACTTCCATGATGATAATTTTGGCAATGTCATGGAACACTTCTAAGACATCACAGGTATGACTATCTTGATTCTGTCAAAAAATCATCATGGATGTACATGCATGACAGAAAACGTGACCTACTGTGACAAACACATATCATCATGGAAGTGTATTTTTTTTTGTAGTGCAGGTAGACATGGGAGGGAAGCTTCTACATTCACGGGGGGCGTGGCATTGACCATTGGGCGGCAAGAGGCCGTCATCCGAGTGCACAATATAGGATGCAAAGAAGGATCCTACAGCAGCAAGGACCAGCTTCCGTACTGATAGGTCATCTAACAGAAGTCCCAAGCTAAGTGTGATGAGACTGGAGTAGTCAACAGATGGGTGACCGGATGGGAAGTGGGCTCGATGTTGAATTAACTGATTTGATGGATCACTGTAAACATTTAATTGTGTTGAATGTATATAGTGATCCATCATATTAGTTGAATTAACCTCGAGGTCCTTGTTTTTTAATTTTTGACATTTTTTTTGAACACATGTTGATTGGCTTGAAGGTCTATCTCGTTACTTTTTGATACTTTTGTTTTTTGAACACATGTTGATTGGTCTATCCTGTTAATTTGCGGCATGTTTCCAAAACAAGGACCTCGAGGTTAATTCAACTAATAGGACGGAGCATTATATACATTCGACGCAATTAAATGTTTTCAAAAAAAGTGATATGATTTCTGTGAAACTTATAAGTCATGTATGTCAAATTAACCTCCGGGCCTTGCAGGAGTGTTGCAATGTGTCAGCGTCAATTGCAAGATGAGCCATTTTTCAACACATGTTAATCTAAGGTCTATCACGTTACTTTACGATATGTTTCAAAAAAGTGATATGACTTATGTCAACTTATTAGTCATGTATGTCAAATTAACCTCTGTGTAGTTGTTCTCAAATTAACCTCTGGGCCTTGCAGGAGTGTTGCAATGCGTCAGCGTCAATTGCAAGATGAGCCAGCAAGCTAGCAGTGGAGTTGCCAACATACTCAAAGTGCACGCAACATTGAGTAGAAAGAAGCATGCCCAGGAAATTAATGCGGGCTTAGGGAGGCCCTTTGCTCAAAGAGCAATTATAATAAGCTACAGTCAGCTTGCTATAAGGACGAGGAGCGAGAAGCGATACGGCTGCTGGATACATACTATAACTAGGTGTCGCACGGAGGTGGAGGAATATGGTGAATGCATGAGGTGGGCAATGTATGATGTGTTTCGGCGTTGCATGTCAATTATCATACAGAAACATATACCTAATTGAAATACACATGCCAAACATATAGATGTTTTTCCCAATGATATAGAGATGTTGTTACACCTTATTACAAATTTTATATTATTTAATTGCAGGTAACAGTAAAACCAACTTACGAAAATAATGGTAACCGGTTTTACGTATTTGTAACGGTATTATCATTGGACTACCATGTAGGATAAATGATGAGGTGGATGAGAGAGACCATAAGAAAATACATGTCTTCTCTTGATTAATACATGATCTCTTACCAACATTATGTCTCACCCAATATTTAGAAATATCGTGTTATCAAAGATAAGACTAAAATTAACCCACTACAACATATTTTGATGTCACCTCTAGATTACGTGACAGTCTTAAGATAAAATTGTCTTATCAAGCACTGTGCATGCTCAAATTAGTAATAAATCAACATTTGGGTAGTTGAGAATAACATGTGAGATTATGAATATATCTTTTTGCAAATATATCAGAACAAAATGTTCATTTTTTGCCACTAGAAAAGAGTGTTCAATGTGACTAATTAGCTCCATGTTGGTTTTGACTAATTTAATTTAAAAATGAACCACATGTTTTATTTGGTAACACATAATTAGGAACTAAATGGAGATTGGACACCATACGTAAGTGCAGCAACCAAGATTTATTCACATACAGGGCAGGATTGTACTCCCTATAAGAGTGTTTAAATCACTAAAGTGGCAATCTAAAACTCTTTATATTAGTTTACGGATGAAGTACTTCTTAGAGAAAACTAAAGAAAAGAAATGGGCCCTGTAAGTCTCTAGGACAGCGTGTTCGGGATGGTTCACCGGATGGCGCGGTAGTTTCTGCGTTGCAGCAGCATGTGCAAGGTGGCAACAATCTGAATGCTAGAAGAGTTGATCCAATGCTTGTTTTTGTTTGGATTTTCCAACTATGACCATTGGATAGAGTGAATCAATGGCTTACATTCAAAGTTATTCTCATACTATAGAATGGTATAGGAACGTGGAGAGATCTGGTTAATTTTATATCGCTGAATAATATAAAATATTATGAGTCCAGACACTCCACCGCAAGGTTCGTTGCTCCTTCTCAGTCGTCGGGAATCTATGTTCTTCCACTCTTTTGTTTAAGACGTGAGCTTTGTTCATCCTGTTGCCGACACGCGGGACATCTAGCGTGAAGGTGGACGTGTCATGCAAGAAAATGGAGATAAGAAGTGCGTGAGTTGTGCACTTCGATGGCACCTAGTAGTACGCAATATTTTTCTGCTCGATGGCACATGAATAGTGCATGTACTCAATGACAGAGCATGAGATGGTAGCCATGGACATGGTCGGCCCTTTTTGAAGAGAGTACTAAATAACTTTGATGTGTCCCGTCAACTCGCAGAATGACGAGAAGCTTTCTTACTACACCTTCTCCCTCGCCAGCGTGTGCGTGGTGGCTCGTAGCACGAGGAGAAACTTTTGCTTACAAGCGGTGCACGTGCAACATTTCATTTGGTGTCAGTTGCCAGAAGTACTAATGTAGTACCATCATTATTGTTCGACTTTCGGAAGAGGAGAAGAGCCAAGCGCAAGGTCACCTACTAACCTAGTACAGTAGTATACTATAGCCAAAGATGGTCCACCTTTTTAGAGCATGGTTAATTAATATAGGCGGCTCTTGCAGCGGCACATCATTGAGATCAAGTACTCTGTTCGTAGGAACAAAGCAAGTGAAAAAAAAGTTGGAGTGGATGCTAGATTGCCAATTAAAACATGATTACATAGGGAAAAAATCATATAGCATTCTATCCTATGAATCAAACGGCCAATGTAGGAAAATTATGAGGGGGTCTCTCCAACAGTATCCTCGGCTCGCACCTAGCATCACGGTGGTCGAACTTGGAGTCATTCATCTGGTACATGTGTCATCTCAAATCTGGACACAAGGTGACGTACACCGTCAAGGATAATGTTGTCCTCAAAGTCGGATGTACATGGTCAAGGTCCACGGTCAAGGGGATAAGGGCGGATGCGACCTATCACTGTGTCCGCCTATTTGAAGCGGCGCGCCGGCTGAGGGCGCCGCCCCCTGCACTCCCAGTTGTACTCGCCTCCTCGCCGCATTCAAAAACCTACATTTACTAGCAAGATGCCCATGCGTTGCACGGAACATCAAGATGCATTTGTATGAGTAGTTTATCTTGTGGGAGAAAAGGATGAACGAGGGAAGGCCTTATTTGCAAAATGTGGAGAGGGGTGTGGGTATCGTTTTGCAAAATTGCCATTGTTTCCTTCCTATCCATCGGATATAAATCGGACAACTTATATTGCAGGACGGCAGGCACACCATCATCACCAACTCTGTTTTTTAATAAGAGAAGAGATAGAGAAACCCGTGTGGAATGCGAGAAACCCACTCCGGCCACAGACGCCCGTTTAGGAGCAGGACGCCAGCCAAGCTCCTCCTTCCACCATTTTCTCCACTCTTTCGGCAGCATCCGATGAGTAGGAAGAGTAGTTCTCCGACATAATAGCCGTCTGGGTGGCCCGTCGAGCCCGGCAATTACGAGCAAGGCAGTTCGCTGCTCCATCTACCTCGCCTAGCACGTCGGAGGCAGTTGCACACTAAGCAAGCGCGTGGTTCCGCAGCTGGTCGCTCCAATACAGCTCGAGGAAGGGTGCGGACTTGCTCCATGCCGGCTTGTTGGTGAGCACGGCGGCACGGCATTGTCGCTGTGCTCGACGCTGCCGCATCGTACAACGCCTTTAGTGCCTGCAACTGCGCCATCCGCCGTCGACGCGCACATAGCCACGCTGTGCAGGCAGAGAAAGAAGTCGTCATGGTTGTCAGTTTTAGTGGAACCTGCTGTCAACAGACCTCACGGTGCTCCATATATTTCTACATTCGTAACTAGGTACTCCCTCCATTTCTTTTTAGTTTGCATATAAGATTTAGTCAAAGTCAAACTTTGTTAAGTTTGACTAGCTTTGTAGGAAAATATATCAACATTCACACTGTGTAATCGATACTATTAGATGTATGATGAAATTAATTTTCATAACATATAACTTTAGTATTGTAGATGTTGATATTTTTTTCTACAAAGTTAATCAAACTTTACAAAGCTTGAATTTGACCAAATCTTATGCAGACTAAAAAGAAACGGAGGGAGTTGAATGACTAACGCAAGATGAAATAAGCTTATTCGTACGCTGACTTATGTTTGCAGTGTGGAACGAGCCTGTCATGTGTGGAGGAGCAAATGCTGCAGCTGCACCGTCAATGCAAGATAAAAGGGTCTGAGTCATTGATAGCCTGGCCGGCGAGTAGGGGTCATGCAAATGGCGGTGCATTATTTTGGTGGAACTGCACAAAAAATATATTGGGGTTAGTCGGACAAATTTTCTACAGCCACACGGAAGGAATTGCACTCGTCGATTAGATAGAATTTCCTCCGTGACATCATAGGATATCCCAAGGTGGAAATCAACTAAGCACCTATAAAGTTCTGCATAGTCTTCCTCACGCAGGTCAGTATCCCTTTCGTCCAGATGATTGTGTTTTGTCATGCTGAGCTATTAATATGTGCTACTATTTTGTGGCACCGTTTAAGCACAGCGCTTTCCTATCTTTTCACATTTAGGACAACGAAGATGATTTTAGTGGAACTGCACAAAATGGCCTGATGTTGAGTGATCTCTATTGCCTCCTCTATTTGGTGCAATGTGTCAACGTAAATTGCAAGATGAGCCAACATGCTCAAAGTGCACGCAACATTGAGAAGAAAGAAGCATCCCAGGAAATTAATGCATGCGTAGGGAGGCCCTTTGCTCAGAGAAGCATCGATCATTTTTTCTTTATTTCTACACCTTCTCACAGCTTTGTCTTGGTTATAGTATTGTGAATCATTTAGATGCGTAAACTGCTGAACTTAAGTGCTTGTGAATGTTGGCTAGTATGCATACCGTATCTTGTGAAGCTTAGTTTGAATGTTAGCGTGTCAACCTTTACAATCTATGTATATTGTGGGCATGTTATTTGACCCCTCATTTTGCCACACTACGACCAGTGTGAGTGTCTGCATGCAGTACACCATCCTCTAATTTTGTGGATGCCAAGACGGCCCGAAAAGGAGCAATAACTTTTTTAAGTTGAAAAATGTTACAGATGAGGAGCCATAATTAAGATAGTCATCTCTTTTTTTTCTTTCGAATGCGCAATAAGCCGGAGAGTGTCTCTAATGGGCTACCTCTAGTGTTAAGGGCCTCCAGTACAAAACACGGGCAACCGACTAGGCCGATACAAAAGCCTATACATCTTAAAGCCCATTTTTTGCGAGGAAAAGCCCATATTTCTTAAAGAAGGGGCGATCCCAGAAAAACCCTACTTCCTCCTCACTTCCATTTATACTGCAGCTCGTTGGACTCTCCCGCTTCCGTCGCCCCCCAATTCCCCCCGCACCCTATCTTCCTCACTCGTACAGAAAACCCCCGCTCACCTTCTTCCTCACTCATACATAAAACACCTGCTCCTCTTCTGTGACGCCCGGGTAATTAAGCTACAGTGAACCTCTGCTAGTGTTGCCACGTCACCTCGATTATAGTTGCTAATCTCGACTTAGTTCAAAACGGTTTCGAAATTCAATTCAAAATTATGATGGCGATAAAAGTTTTCAAAAATTAAAACTAAAATGTTCGGGGGTTGTCAAATATTACTAAGTTAATTATGGTGGAGTAAACACATTTTTATAAAATATCTAAGTTGTTAAAATGAATTAAAGCAGAAAAGGAAAAATAAGAAAAGAAAACAAACAAAACAAATAGAGAGAAAGAAAACCCCCCTGGCCAACTGGGCCAAACGGCCCAGCCGGCCGGCCCAATGGCCCACCCGGCCCCCTCACTCCCCTTATCCCCTCGGTCCACACCCGACCGAACCCTAGCCCGCACCCCACTCGCCCCACTCGCCCCCCTCCCGCATCGCCCGCTCCTCCCCCCGATCTGGATCGAGATCGGGGGCTCGACGCCGACGCCGCCCGGTGCTGTCCCGCCGGACGCCGGCGCCCCCACCGCCACACGACGCTGCCCTGTCCTCCCCTCCTCCCCGACCAGTCACCCAG
>NC_041381.1:258198720-258206098 GCF_002162155.2 Triticum dicoccoides | reverse complement strand
TGGAAAAGGAAAAAAAGGAATAAAAATATATATATATAATAAAATAAAATAAATATAATTAATAAAAATAAAAATGATTTAATAAAATTATTAACTAATTAATTAATTAATTAAGTAATTAATTAATTAAGTTAATTAATCCGGTTTAATTAATTGAATTAACTAGTTAATTTTAATTAAACTATAATTAGGATTAATCTAAACCCTAAACAAACCTAACAGTGTATGACAGGTGGGACCCACAGGACCCACATGTCAGGTTGACCAGGTCAACGGTCAACGCTGATTGCTAACGTCGGCATGACATCATGCTGATGTCATAAATCCATTTTCCGAATTAATTGAATAATTAATTAAATTTCAGAAATTAATAAAATCTTTAGAAAATCATACCTTTTAATCCGTAACTCGGATTAAAATATTTTCAACATGAAAGTTGCTCAGAACGACGAGACGATTCCGGATACGCAACCCGTTCGTCCGACACGCCCCCCTAACCTATCGAACTCGCAACTTTTCCCCTCCGGCTCCTCTGCCCGAAAACGCGAAACACCGGGGATATTTTCCCGGATGTTTTCCCCCTTCACCGGTATCACCTATCCCTGCGTTAGATCACCTCTAGCACCGCATTTGTCATGTTATGCTTTGATTGCTCTGTTATTTATTATGTTCCCCCTCCATTACTTTTTCCGATAGACCCCGAGGCCACTGCCGGTACCCCCTGTGATCGACTACGGTGTTGACGACCCCTCCTTGTCTGAGCAACCAGGCAAGCCCCCCCTTTGATCACCAGATATCGCCTACTCTTTTCTCTATACTGCTTGCATTAGAGTAGTGTAGCATGTTATTGCTTTCCGTTATTCCTATCCTGATGCATAGCCTGTCCTTGCTACTACTGTTGTTACCATTACCTGCTATCCTACTGCTTAGTATAGGATGCTAGTGTTCCATCAGTGGCCCTACACTCTTGTCCGTCTGCCATGCTATACTACTGGGCCGTGATCACTTCGGGAGGTGATCACGGGCATATACGATATACTTTACACAGTTACATTACCTGTGATACTGTTCGGAGATGGGGGCTGAAGGGGCAGGTGGCTCCATCCCGGTAGAGGTGGGCCTGGGTTCCCGACGGCCCCCGACTGTTACTTTGTGGCGGAGCGGCAGGGCAGGTTGAGACCACCTAGGAGACAGGTGGGCCTGGCCCTGTTCGGCGTTCGCGGATACTTAACACGCTTAATGAGATCTTGGTATTTGATCTGAGTTGGCTACGAGCCTATACGCACTAACCATCTACGCGGGAGTAATTACGGGTATCCCGACGTCGTGGTATCAGCCGAAGCACTTCGTGACGTCAGTGACTGAGCGGCGCGCGCCGGGTTGGACTGCGTTAACGCAACTTCCTTTGTAATGGAGGTTGCTAGGTTTGCTCATCGGCCGCGTACGCAACGTGCAGGTGTGCTCAGGGTGATGGGCCCAGACCCCTGCGCGCTTAGGTTTAGACCGGCGTGCTGGCCTCTCCGTTGAGCCTAGGTGGGGCTGCGACATGTTGATCTTCCGCGGCCGGGCATGACCCAGGAAAGTGTGTCCGGCCAAATGGGATCAAGCGTGCTGGGTAAGTTGGTGCACCCATGCAGGGAAGTTAATCTATTCGAATAGCCGTGATCTTCGGTAACAGGACGACTTGGAGTTGTACCTTGACCTTATGACAACTAGAACCGGATACTTAATAAAACACACCCTTCCAAGTTCCACAGACAACCCGGTGATCGCTTTTCCACAGGGCGACGAGGGGAGGATCGCCGGGTAGGGTTATGCTATGCGATGCGACTGGAGATGCTACTTGGAGATGCTACTTGGAGATGCTACTTGGAGGACTTCAATCTATTCTCTTCTACATGTTGCAAGACGGAGGCTGCCAGAAGCATAGTCTTCGACAGGATTAGCTATCCCCCTTTTATTCTGGCATTCTGCAGTTCAGTCCACCGATATGGCCCTTTACACATATCCCCATGCATATGTAGTGTAGCTCCTTGCTTGCGAGTACTTTGGATGAGTACTCACGGTTGCTTTTCTCCCTCTTTTCCCCCTTTTCCCTTTTACCTGGTTGTCGCAACCAGATGCTGGAGCCCTGGAGCTGGACGCCACCGTCGACGACGACCCCTACTACACCAGAGGTGCCTACTACTACGTGCAGCCCGCTGACGACGACCAGGAGTAGTTAGGAGGATCCCAGGCAGGAGGCCTGCGCCTCTTTCGATCTGTATCCCAGTTTGTGCTAGCCATCTTATGGCAACTTGTTTAACTTATGTCTGTACTCAGATATTGTTGCTTCCGCTGACTCGTCTATGATCGAGCACTTGTATTCGAGCCCTCGAGGCCCCTGGCTTGTATTATGATGCTTGTGTGACTTTTTTATGTTTTAGAGTTGTGTTGTGATATCTTCCCGTGAGTCCCTGATTTTGATCGTACACATTTGCGTGCATGATTAGTGTACGATTGAATCGGGGGTGTCACAAGTTGGTATCAGAGCCGACTGCCTGTAGGAATCCCCCTTCCACACTCCTTGGCCGAAGTCGAGTCTAGACATTGCAAAACTTTTACTAACATGGTTGTGTGTCTTACGGGCACACGTCGCCATTTGGGTGGTAGTAGGATCTTTTACTCCTTGACCTTTACTCTGGGACTCTGATCTCTCTCCTATTCGGGTTTAATGAATTACTAAAATCTAACTTTAGGATCTCGTTACTACTTCCTCCCGGAGAACCCCTCACTACAGGTGATTGCTCCGTGAACCAGAAGGATTTGAAGATACTCTCCGATATTCTCTCGAGACCTTATGCCTGTCGCTTTTGCAATTCCCTACCACCGAAACATCCCTATGGATAAATACTTACACCTGTCATTCTTACTTTTATTCCCAGTTGATCTTGTTATTACAAGATACCCCGAAATTCTCTCTAATGTTCCGAGAATCCTTTTGTGCCTACTGCCTTGCAGTTCCTTGTCGCCTGAATACCCCTACGGATAATTTCTCGCACTTACCGAGTATCCACTCATCCCCAGTTGATGCATGTATGTCACGAATCCTCGAAGTACCATTCGATCTTCCGAAAATCCTGAGCATCCTATTGCTCTTGAAATTCTTGATTACTTGCATTATGGTTAATCCCATAAGTCTAGTAATCTTGTTGACATCCATTGTCATTATCATTTGAGTCCGTTGATTCGATTTGTTGCGAATGCTCGCAATCCTCAAACAGATCCTAGAATTCCTCCTTCCGGCTCAGACGTCATTTTTGAACATGAGCTGGTTCTCGACCAATCAATTGCCGTCGATTGTGCCCCTAAGTCTATTGAACTTATCCATCCTTGGTCCGAGCGTCTGCTTCTGATCCTTTGTTTTGGAAATCATAATTCCTTTGTTATCTAAGCATCAAATTATTCAGTTGTCCTATAATATGATGCCCGTGCATTCTTTCTTCCTCTGATTGAGTACCGATACTCACATCAGCTCCGTTGTGGATCGCCCGATCCATTGTTGGATTTTACCTGACAACGCCCTTCATATTCAATAACCTTGTGAGCCTTCCCTTGGATACATAATGCCTTTGGTAAATTGTATCATCTACCTTCTCAACCTTGCTCTGCTTTCGAGCTTGTGATATTTACTCTTGAAACTTGTGGTATATGTTTCTAAGAAGCCCCATTGGGTTGAACCTATACCTTCCTTAAAAATCGTATAAACCGGAAGGTTTTGACAAGTCAACCCTTCTAGTGTTTAGCAGATAATTTTCTACCATACAACTTCTTTGAGAATGAGAAGTGAATGAAAGGGTATGCATTGGAGAAGTGGGAGTCGACCTTTAACCTTGTGCTCATGCCCATGGACGCGATATATATCCAATCATGAAAGCTTCTTGTAACAATAACTATTTCCTTGATAACTAACCTATGGTATCTGTGAATTGATCCCTTGCAACCGTGGTTCCGACCATGATTGTTCTTCTTTGATCTCATTTCTCGAACAAGTTAAAACAATTGTCTTCTATGGATCAATACACCAGTCCAACCTTACTTTGATCTTGTGTCGGGTATTACCCCCCTGGTATCTCGAGATTATCATGGAACTGCATAACTTTTTATGAGTTCTTCATCAAGTGCTACCTTCCCACTGATTCCAATTTTTCGCGGGCTCTGTGTTACTGAACACTCAAAGACACCGATAACTAAACCGAGTCCGCTCTACGGTTCAACAACTCTTCAGTAAGCTTCTATAAGTACGAGTTTGTACCCGATCACGCCATTCCTAGCATGTTTGGCTATATCATTGTCGTGACGATTCTAACGGTGCTACCTGGTCCTTATTCTCGGAGCACCAATTTTCGACGATGAACTAACCTTACGTCGATTTTCCTCGTCATACCCTTTCACCTTAAACAACAAGCTTGAGTTCGAGTTTGTGTCGTAACTGTGGTTCCAATAACCTCTTGCTTCATCATTCCTTTGACTTGATGTCGTCGCTGGTTGACTACATCTGCATGAAATCTCTCGACAATTGTGTCGTGATCATCATCAACCTTATGAGCTCTTCCAGGAATTCAATTGAATTCATGATGGGTAATACCATCCTTGCCCCTCGATGATTCCTGTTCTCATCGACCACTTTATTGCCTTCCGTTCAACACAACTTGTTCGTGTTTTGTGTAAACCTTGAGATCACTGCTACCCAGCAGTTGATCTTCCGTACCTTGGAAGTATTACCATCTCTTTTTGTCAAGAATGTGGTGAGAATTTCACCACCTCTTAATAATTCTTGATATCATAATACTTCTTGCCATCTTCGTTCATTCCTTGGTCCCCTATTGTTTTCAACCGGAATACCGACAATGGAGCTATGACGTGTGAATTCCAAACTTCTAGCAACCCTATTGCTTTGAAGTGAATGGGCGATAGTTCATTCTAAGTCCTTTGCTAATTGAATCACCATTCTGACATTGGTCGTGCAACCCAATCCACATTTCGGGCGCACCTTTCAACCAATGATTAATTGTGTATGTTTTCCTCGAGCATACTTCCTTATATCATTTGATCTGACAAATGTTATCTCCTTGTTCACTTAATGGTGGAAATCCATCTTTTGGGAATCTCGGTGAATTGCCGTTGAGTTCACCAGACACCTCCTTGTCCTCTCCTTGGTTTAATGATGAACTATTGTTTCAGGAACCCGCTCCCATAGTTCATTTCCCGAGAATCTTACAATGTCATTTCGTCGATATGTTCCGCAGTTTTTCTTCCCGGACATCCTGAGTCTGGGGTATCATGACACCAATCGGATCTGAATCTTGGTCGGATATGATGGTTGGGACATTTTCCAAGAGTTATGATGTTGATCCTTTGATGACCCGGTAACATGATGTCATGCCTAGCACCCCCCCACCTCGGCTAGAGGACCTATCATTATAGATTCCTTTTCAGCTAGGTTATCCGTTCATCCATGGGGAAATTGTAAGACTTATTCTACAAGTTATTCCTGATGGATCCTTCGTGTTTCCAAAGTTTGATCTTCACCTGAAGACCATGTCAATGCTACCTCGAAGCATGTCAATGGTACTCCGATTTTCAACAGGAACATTTGAAGCACGATGCTAAATTTTGTTTATCATTTATCCTAACACCGTTGTATGGGTAATATCATGAGATTCCTCCCCCCCCCCTTACCTAAATGGTTGTCTACTTTATATCCTGTCATGGATATCTTGCTCTGCTTGTCCTTGGGAAGGATATACCCCTGAATTATGTGTTTTAACACATTTTCCTTTCCATTGTTCTGTTTAATCTGATGTTCATATTTTCCTTTCCATTGTTGTGTTTGACATTCTTGTGATCTATATAATCTAAGCAGTAATATTCTCCTACTTATGTAAACACCTCGGTGTACAACTCTGTCAGCAAGACCCTGTTACTATTGTTGAAAACATTCCGGTAACCACCGATGGATAAGAACCTTGCCTATTGGTCCGCCTCGTTCAACGAGCAGGAATTGGTTCTCTTCGTCCCTCGCCCTTGGTAGCGACGTTGCTGCCGACATAATCGACGGGCACCCTCTGACATGCCTTGCTTACATGATCGTGCAAGACGTCTCCGCCCTTCCTACTTTAACCACATGGTGGGCCCATAACCCACAGTTCCACAGGATCAAAACCTGACTCTCTGGCACACCCATATCTCCGAAGTTATTCCTCACGATTGGCTTCGTATGAAGATCACCAACCACCTTCCTAGAGACGATCTATTCTGGTATCAGATGCAATACTTATTCTCGTTGCTCTGGACCCCTTTCACCCTTTGTTTCAGGCATCGAACGATTGCCTACCTGCTCGAAAACTTCTCATGGTACCTCCGTACTTTGCTCTCAATACTTTCTTTAGTTTCAATTCGGGAGTTACTTCCCACCACCTTCCCTGTGTTATTGACCAGATAATCAACCTTGCAGAGGTTCGTTCCCCCCAGAATACCCCCCCTTTGTTCTTTCTTAAGTATGATGGAGATCCTGAAGGAAGGACGATGATTTCATCATGATGCATTGAGGCATAGGAGTGAAGACATCAACGCTATGGATCCACCTCTTCGAGGAGAGCAACCAAAGACAAGAAGATTCGTTAGGATTTCGTAACCAGACCTTTCCCCCCTAGTCCCCCTCTTAAATCTCGGGACGAGATTTCTTGTAGTGGAGGAGAATTGTGACGCCCGGGTAATTAAGCTACAGTGATCATCTGCTAGTGTTGCCACGTCACCTCGATTATAGTTGCTAATCTCGAGTTAGTTCAAAATGGTTTCGAAATTCAATTCAAAATTATGATGGCGATAAAAGTTTTCAAAAATTAAAACTAAAATGTTCGGGGGTTATCAAATATTACTAAGTTAATTATGGTGGAGTAAACACATTTTTATAAAATGTCTAAGTTGTTAAAATGAATTAAAACACAAAAGGAAAAATAAGAAAAGAAAACAAACAAAACAAATAGAGAGAAAGAAAACCCCCCTGGCCAACTGGGCCAAACGGCCCAGCCGGCCGGCCCAATGGCCCACCCGGCCCCCTCACTCCCCTTATCCCCTCGGTCCACACCCGACCGAACCCTAGCCCGCACCCCACTCGCCCCACTCGCCGCCCTCCCGCATCGCCCGCTCCTCCCCCCGATCTGGATCGAGATCGGGGGCTCGACGCCGACGCCGCCCGGTGCTGTCCCGCCGGACGCCGGCGCCCCCACCGCCACACGACGCCGCCCCGTCCTCCCCTCCTCCCCGACCAGTCACCCAGGACGCCGGCGCCCCCTCGCCGCACGCCCGACGCCCCACGTCGCCTCGGATCCGTCCC
>NC_041381.1:258052838-258198054 GCF_002162155.2 Triticum dicoccoides | reverse complement strand
GGCGCCCACGCGCCCGCCCGGCCATGCCCCGGTTCCCCTCCTCGCCCGCCTATTTGGGCGAACGCCCAGTCGGGCACGCCCGACCCGCAAGCCCCCCCGGGCCACTGACCACAGGGCCCCGCCCCAAAATGTTTTTCTTTGGAAAAGGAAAAAAAGGAATAAAAAATATATATAATAAAATAAAATAAATATAATTAATAAAAATAAAAATGATTTAATAAAATTAATTATTAATTAATTAAGTAATTAAGTAATTAATTAATTAAGTTAATTAATCCGGTTTAATTAATTGAATTAACTAGCTAATTTTAATTAAACTGTAATTAGGATTAATCTAAACCCTAAATAAACCTAACAGTGTATGACAGGTGGGACCCACGGGACCCACATGTCAGGTTGACCAGGTCAACGGTCAACGCTGACTGCTGACGTCAGCATGACATCATGCTGATGTCATAAATCCATTTTCCGAATTAATTGCATAATTAATTAAATTTCAGAAATTAATAAAATCTTTAGAAAATCATACCTTTTAATCCGTAACTCGGATTAAAATATTTTCAACATGAAAGTTGCTCAGAACGACGAGACGATTCCGGATACGCAACCCGTTCGTCCGACACACCCCCTAACCTATTGAACTCGCAACTTTTCCCCTCCGGCTCCTCTGCCCGAAAACGCGAAACACCGGGGATATTTTCCCGGATGTTTTCCCCCTTCACCGGTATCACCTATCCCTGCGTTAGATCACCTCTAGCACCGCATTTGTCATGTTATGCTTTGATTGCTCTGTTATTTATTATGTTCCCCCTCCGTTACTTTTTCCAGTAGACCCCGAGGCCGCTGCCGGTACCCCCTGTGATCGACTACGGTGTTGACGACCCCTCCTTCTCTGAGCAACCAGGCAAGCCCCCCCTTTGATCACCAGATATCGCCTACTCTTTTCTCTATACTGCTTGCATTAGAGTAGTGTAGCATGTCACTGCTTTCCGTTATTCCTATCCTGATGCATAGCCTGTCCTTGCTACTACTGTTGTTACCATTACCTGCTATCCTACTGCTTAGTATAGGATGCTAGTGTTCCATCAGTGGCCCTACACTCTTGTCCGTCTGCCATGCTATACTACTAGGCCGTGATCACTTCGGGAGGTGATCACGGGCATATACGATATACTTTACACAGTTACATTACCTGTGATACTGTTCGGAGATGGGGGCTGAAGGGGCAGGTGGCTCCATCCCGGTAGAGGTGGGCCTGGGTTCCCGACGGCCCCCGACTGTTACTTTGTGGCGGAGCGGCAGGGCAGGTTGAGACCACCTAGGAGACAGGTGGGCCTGGCCCTGTTCGGCGTTCGCGGATACTTAACACGCTTAACGAGATCTTGGTATTTGATCTGAGTTGGCTATGAGCCTATACGCACTAACCATCTACGCGGGAGTAGTTATGGGTATCCCGACGTCGTGGTATCAGCCGAAGCACTTCGTGACGTCAGCGACTGAGCGGCGCGCGCCGGGTTGGACTGCGTTAACGCAACTTCCTTTGTAATGGAGGTTGCTAGGTCTGCTCACCGGCCGCGTACGCAACGTGCAGGTGTGCTCAGGGCGATGGGCCCAGACCCCTGCGCGCTTAGGTTTAGACGGCGTGCTGGCCTCTCCGTTGAGCCTAGGTGGGGCTGCGACGTGTTGATCTTCCGCGGCCGGGCATGACCCAGGAAAGTGTGTCCGGCCAAATGGGATCAAGCGTGCTGGGTAAGTTGGTGCACCCATGCAGGGAAGTTAATCTATTCGAATAGCCGTGATCTTCGATAACAGGACGACTTGGAGTTTTACCTTGACCTTATGACAACTAGAACCGGATACTTAATAAAACACACCCTTCCAAGTTCCACAGACAACCCGGTGATCGCTTTTCCATAGGGCGACGAGGGGAGGATCGCCGGGTAGGGTTATGCTATGCGATGCGACTGGAGATGCTACTTGGAGATGCTACTTGGAGATGCTACTTGGAGGACTTCAATCTATTCTCTTCTACATGCTGCAAGACGGAGGCTGCCAGAAGCGTAGTCTTCGACAGGATTAGCTATCCCCCTTTTATTCTGGCATTCTGCAGTTCAGTCCACCGATATGGCCCTTTACACATATCCCCATGCATATGTATTGTCGCTCCTTGCTTGCGAGTACTTTGGATGAGTACTCACGGTTGCTTTTCTCCCTCTTTTCCCCCTTTTCCCTTTTACCTGGTTGTCGCAACCAGATGCTGGAGCCCTGGAGCCAGACGCCACCGTCGACGACGACCCCTACTACACCGGAGGTGCCTACTACTACGTGCAGCCCGCTGACGACGACCAGGAGTAGTTAGGAGGATCCCAGGTAGGAGGCCTGCGCCTCTTTCGATCTGTATCCCAGTTTGTGCTAGCCATCTTATGGCAACTTGTTTAACTTATGTCTGTACTCAGATATTGTTGCTTCCGCTGACTCGTCTATGATCGAGCACTTGTATTCGAGCCCTCGAGGCCCCTGGCTTGTATTATGATGCTTGTGTGACTTTTTTATGTTTTAGAGTTGTGTTGTGATATCTTCCCGTGAGTCCCTGATTTTGATCGTACACATTTGCGTGCATGATTAGTGTATGATTGAATCGGGGGCGTCACATCTTCTTCCACTCATACAGAAAACCCCAGCCCTCCTTCTTCCCCACTCGCACAGCCACTAGGCTCGTCTCTGGCTACTCTGCTCAAACCCGTGAGCTCGGCACAATTCCCGCAAGGAAAATGGAGTCAGCTGGCCCCAGCGCCAAGAAGATGAGGCTTCCGCTAGCAGTGATGCCGGTTGTAGATCCCGCACCAGGCAGCGCGGGGAGAATCAGCGAGCCCGGAGCTGAGGAACCCGTAGAATCTCCGGTTGACCGCATCAGCGATCTCCCGGATGACATCCTTGGGGAGATCATCTCGCTTCTCCCCACCAAGGATTGTTGTCACACACAAGTCCTCTCAACTCGGTGGCGCCCTCTATGGCGCACCGCGCCCCTCAATCTCGACTGTTGTCAGATATCTGTGCTTCCTGAATTTGATCTCGTCAGAGCCGTCGTCTCCTCTCACCAGGAGGGCCCCGGTCAACACCTCTGCATCCCGACACGCTACCTGCTGTCCATACCCTCCATGGTGGACGCTTGGCTGACATCTCCTAAATTTGGAAAACTCCAGCAGTTTGATTTCTACCATTACCACAAAAGTTTCATACCATGAACCGAACACCAAGAATTTGTTCCCACACCTCCGTTGTCCATCTCGTGGTTTTCCTCCTCTCTCCACACTGCCACCTTCACCCGGTGCCATCTACCAGACGTCGGGTACAAGTGCTTCGACTCCCACTGCTAAAAAAACTATCGCTTGTGGTGGTTTATCTGTCGGAGGCCTCGCTACACAGCATCATCCACTCCAGTTGCCCTTCCCTAAGCACTTACTGATTGTTTTGGGAATAGAAATCCCCATCAATTGTTTCCAAATAAAGCCGCCTCACCTTAAAAGCATTGGAATTTGTTTTAAAGGACAGCAGCTCATCATCGAAGATGCCCCTTCACTTCAAAGGTTTGCTCCTTGATAATTGTTATAAACCTTCGCAATTAACTGTCATCTCTGCCCCCAAACTGGAGACCTTGGGTATAATTTGTGATCTGTTTAATGATCACGACAAGTTGGTGTTTGGCTCCTCACCTTTTCAGGTACCGTATATTATCATCTACACATTTGTAATCATAAGCTTCATTTTCATTTATGCGAATAAGTTTTATATCATCTTGGAGTACACTTTGGGTACTAATATTATGTTATATGCTCAATGAAGAGTTCGTCCATGGATAGCCTATCAATGCTGCTGGATTCTGTCAAGATCTTATATATCGGAATGTTTAGTTATGATCTGAACATAATCATTGGCTTGCTGCAATGCTTTCGATGTTTGGAGAATTTATATATAGAGGTAATGATTTCATGCACATTGAAAGCCCGTATATATTGTACTAGAATTAACCGTTCAGCTGTCTCTCTTTCGACATGCTCTTTTTTCAGACCTTAACTGTTTTCAATCTTCATGTCTACTTAGGCACTAACACATCGAGAAAACCATAACCAATCGGTGGCATAATAAGCACCAGGATTTTCTCGATTCTCATGACTTTCGTTTGAGGACAATAACGATGGAAAGATATGCATCCAATGAGGCAAGCAAAAGCTTTGTCACATTCTTCCTGTTGAATGCGAGGTTACTATTGTCCATGAGGCTTAAGTTTTTCAACAAGAGATTTCTCACAGACGGACATGTTGAACAACAAAAAAATAAGTTTCAGGTGGACAAATGGGCTTCTCAACATGCTCGGCTTCTGTTTACAACAACTTGTAGTCATCCTATAATAGATTTTTTGCACAGGATGTTGATTTTATGGATCAGACCGATCCATTTGTTTGTGACTGCAAAAAAGAGTGGTTGGGTTAGATGTTATTGCCATGTTCAATCTGGGTTTTGTCTAAATTTGATGAACAATTAATCCTTGGGCTTTTTGTACCGTTTGTAAGCTTGAGTTACATGTTGTTGCCCTCGTACTCAAAGGCGGTTCTAGGCCCCAGGTAGCCATGGCCTTGACCTGGGGCGTGGTGGATTTTTTTGAGAGGGAACAAATCATATTCCACTTAAACTTGGGAAGCCATATGAGCATTCACCAAGAGAGAAACAAAATATGGGGCAACATTTGCCCACACATGGAGGGGTTCAGCAGCTCCCATAGCAAACTGGGCCAAAGCATGCGCCACATGGTTACAGTTCCGAGGACAAAACATGAATTCAGAGAAAACAAAAGAGGCATGGCACAAGCTTCTTGCTTCTCTGAAGAGAACTCCTAGATCTGCAGCGTCATAGCCCCGCCCTTTAAGTGCAGAAATCATTTTCAAACAGTATGATTCAAAACTGATATGTTGTGCACCCAGGTCAGCTGCCCCTTCAATAGCTCGCATACAAGCGATCACTTCCACGTGTAGTGCAGATATTGCATGGTTCATCTTGCCAGCAACAGCTGGTAGGAAATCGCCAATTTCGTCTCTCGCAATGAAACCCCATGCATCAGTCTCCGACTCCACATGAAAAGCAGCATCCATATTGATCTTCATCGAGTTTGTAGCTGGAGGGATCCAAACCTGGGGTTGTTGCGGCTGGGGCGTTTTCTGGATGTTCACCTAAGTGAAACATTCAAGTGTTTTGTGATGAAAGAACTGATTTCTATTGTCGTCTTCTGTACTTCACCTGCATTGGCTTTGTTCCTCGACATTCACCAGTCCCAAAGGAGCACAGCAACGTGTAGCTTCTTTTCATCCAGCCCTCCGCGGGGTCCTGTTCATTCACCCCCAACCAGCTCGATCGATTAGGGTCCTGTTCATCTAGCAACAATGGCCTCTACTACCATGGGGTCCTGTTCATCAAACCCCCACCGGGAACTATTCATCCACCCCCCCCCCAACAACACTCACTGTTCATCAAGGGAAGGAGGCAGCAGGTTCGATCGGCTTCAGTTAGCAGCAGTAGCAAAGGAATCGCTCGATCGAGTTCAGGTAACAGCCAGGGATAGATCGATCGCTCGGGTTCAGTAACGCGTAGCCTGCAGCGCAATCCCTCAGTTCAGTAGGTGAACGCCTCGCACGGGTTCAGTTAGAGCCCAACGCCTCGCACCCACGCGTGTATGTGTACGAGAGAAACGGGCATTGCTCGACCCTTGACCACCCACCATAACCGGGAACTCCCCGATATTTTCCTCGCCCTCGCTTCTACCACGGTTTTTTCCATCATGGACAGCCCGAAGAATGTCATGCAGCTATGTTTCCGGCCCTCCAAGGATGAAAAGCCCATTTTCTTTCATGATTTTTTGTCATAGAAGTAGGAGCCCACCACATCTATGATGATACCGGGTTTTGTCACAATTATCGTCATAGAAGTGTCATAAGCATCACAAAAAAAATTGTTTGGCCCAAAATGTCACGGATGTGTCTTTTTTTTGTAGTGGAAGGTATTGTCTTGGGGCGTAAAATTTCTGAACGGGGTATTGAGGTGGATAAAGCTAAAGTTGATGCAATTGAGAAAATGCCATGTCCTAGAGATATTAAAGGTATTTGTAGTTTTCTCGTTCATGCTAGTTTCTATAGGAGGTTTATTAAAGACTTCTCTAAAATTTCTAGGCCTCTTACAAATCTTTTAGAAAATAGCACCATATCCTCTCAAACCCTAGTTCATCGCTTGTGTTCAATCTTTGTACCAGAACTTTAGATTGGTACTTGTGGGTGACTAGTAGTGTTGATTACATCTTATAGTTGATTACTGTATGGTTTATCTGGTGGAAGGTTATATGTTCAGATCCATTATGCTATTTCATACCCCTCTGATCTTGAGCATGATTATCATTTGTGAGTAGTTACTTTTGTTCCTGAGGTCACGGGAGAAATCTTCTTGCAAGTAATCATGTGAACTTGATATGTGTTCGATATTTTGATGATATGTATGTTGTGATTTCCCTAGTGGTGTCATGTGAGCATTGACTACATGGCACTTCACCTTATTAGGGCCTAAGGGAATGCTTTGTGGAGTAGTTATTAGATGATGGGTTGCTAGAGGGACAGAAGCTTAAACCCTAGTTTATGAGCTACTTCGTAAGGGACTGATAAGGATCCGAAAGTTTTATCTTAATACTTTTCTTGTAGTTGCGGATGCTTGCGAGGGAGTTAATCATAAGTAGGAGGTTTGTTCAAGTAAGAACATCTCCTACGCACCGGTCCACCCACATATCAAATTATCAAAGTAGCGAACACAAATCAAATCAACATGATGAAAGTGACTAGATGAAATTCCCGTGTACCCTCAAGAACGATTTGCTTATCATAAGGGACTTGTCACAAAAGGATTGGGCTACCTTGCTGCACTTTATTTACTGCTACCATTACTTTCTCGTTTCAAATTATCTTGCTATCAAACTACCCATTACCTACAATTTCAGTGCTTGAAGAAATTACCTTGCTAAAAACCACTTGTCATTTCCTTATGCTCCTCTAGCACGGGAAGTGTTTGAACTCTAAGTCGTTTTCGTTGGTGGGAGAAGTATGCCTCCCAAAATGTTTTTATCTCTGAATTTTTGCTTTGAGCTCTCGCACCTCTACAAATCCCTACTTCACTCTACGAAGGTCCTTTCTTTTACTTTATACATTTTTTATTTTTGAACTTGAGTCTCCATTATCTCTTGTAAAGCACCAACTAAGGGGCACTATGATCGTATTTGAGCATTGGGTGTAGCTAATATGTGAGTGTGTTTCATGAATGGATCAATGATTGAGCATAATGGGCTAGGGGATAACTTGCTTTAGCATTGATATTTTGAAAGACATGGTTGCTTGTTGATATGCTTGAGTATTAAAGTCTTCATGTCAAAACTAGACTATTGCTTTGAACCATATAAAAGTCCAAATGTCCATGCTACAAAGAAAAGAATATGTGATGAACATGTTAGGCAGCATCCCACATCAAAAGTTCTGTTTTTATGATTTACCTACTCGAGGATGAGCAGGAAATAAGCTTGGGGATGCTGATACGTCTCTAACGTATCTATAATTTTTTATTGGTCCATGCTATTATAATATCATTCTTGGATGTTTCACAACCATTTTATAAGCATTTTATATCATTTTTTGGGTCTAACTTATTGACATAGTGCCTAGTGTCAGTTGATGTTTATTACTTGTTTTTTACATCCCAGGAAATCAATACCAAACGAAGTCCAAACGCAGCGAAACGTTTTGTGGATTTTTTCTTGACCAGAAGACACAAGATGGGCCGAAGAAGTACCATAGGGGTGCCCCGAGGGGGGCACAACCCACCAGGGTGCACCTGGGGGCCCAGGCGCGCCTAGGTGGGTTATGCCCACCTCGGTGGCCTCCCGCACCGCCTATTTGCTCTATAAATACCCCAATATTCCAGAAACCCTAGGTGAGTCGACGAAAATCAATTCCACGTGCCGCAGGTTCTAGAAACACCAGATCAAATCTAGACACCATCACGGAGGGGTTCATCATGTCCATTGGTGCCTCTTTGATGATGCGTGACTAGTTCTTTGTAGACCTATGGGTCCGTAGTTAGTATCTAGATGGCTTCCTCTCTCTCTCTCTCTTGATTCTCAATACAATGGTCTCTTGGAGATCCATATGATGTAAGTCCTTTTGAAGTGGGTTTGTTGGGATCCGATGAACTTTGAGTTTACGATCAGATCTATGTTTTTATCCATGAGAGTTATTTGTGTCTTCTTTGATCTCTTATATGCATGATTGATTATAGCCTCGTATTTCTTATCCGATATTTGGGTTTTGTTTGGCCAACTTGATCTATTTATCTTACAATGGGAAGAGGTGCTTTGTGACGGGTTCGATCTTACGCTGCTTGAACCCAGTGATAGAAGGGGAAATGACACATATGTATCGTTGCTATTAAGGATAACAAGATGGGGTCTATCTCTACATAAATAGATCTTGTCTACATCATGTCATCATTCTTATTAAATTACTCCATTTTTCAATGAACTTAATACACTAGATGCATGCTGGATAGCGATCAATGTGTGGAGTAATAGTAGTAGATGTAGGCAGGAGTCGGTCTACTAATCTTGGATGTGATGCCTATATAATGATCATTTCGTAGATATCGTCATGAGTATTTGAAGTTCTATCAATTACCCAACAGTAATGGTTTTCCCATCGTTTGCTATTTTTCTAGAGAGAAGTCACTAGTGAATCCTACGGCCCCTGGGTCTCTTCTTTAATATATTTTCCTTCACAATCTATTTTCCTTCACAATCTATTTTCCTTTTCTTTTATTTTCAGTTATATTAAACCAAAAATACAAAAATACCTTGATGCACTTTATTTTATTTGCGATCTATTTATCCAATCTATTACAACTTTCTTTCGTCAACGTGCTTTGTAGCACCATTACCCGAAAGGGATTGACAACCCCTTTAACACGGTGGGTTGCGAGTATTTGTTATTTGTGTGCAGGGGTTGTTTACGTTGTGTTGTGTGGTTCTCCTACTGGTGTACCATCACAAAGCATCTAGTCTCCCGTCAACTCGCCAATTTTTGGCGCCGTTGCCGAGGAGACATCATCAACATCTACCAGGTTCATAATCACAAATCTAATCTCCTTGCAATATACATTATTTTCCATTTGCCTCTCATTTTCCTCTCCCCCACTTCACAAAAATTTGCCATTTTATTTGCCCGCCGTTTTCTCATCAGATCTGTTTTGGAGTGTAATCTTGTTGTGTAGTTACCATGACTCAAGAGAACACCAAGTTGTGTGATTTCTCAAATACAAATAACAATGATTTTATTAGCACTCTGATTGTTCCTCCGCCACTAGTGCGGAGTCTTGTGACATTAATACTGCTTTGCTGAATCTTGTATGAAAGATCAATTTTCCGGCACTCCTAATGAGGATGTCGCGTCCCATCTTAACACATTCGTGGAATTATGCGATATGCAAAAGAAAAAACATGTGGACAATGATGTTGTGAAGTTGAAATTATTTCTGTTTTCTTTGCGAGATCGCGCAAAAATTTGGTTTTCTTCTTTGCCTTGCAATAGTATCGATTCTTGGAATAAGTGCAAGGATGCTTTTATTACTAAGTATTTTCCACCCGCAAAAATCATTTCCCTTAGAACCCAGATCATGAATTTCAAGTAACTTGAACATCAGCATGTTGCACAATCTTGGGAAAGGATGATATTGATGCTAAGGAATTTCCCAACTCATGGGTTAAATCTTTGGATGATCATAAAAAAAATTATGTGGGGTTGAATTTTGTTTCTTGTAATCTTTTAGATTCCTCCGCGGGGAGTACTTTTATGGAAATTACTTTGGGTGAAGCTACCAAATTGCTATACCATATCATGGCAAATTATTCACAATGGCATACCGAAAGAGCGCCTACTAGTAAAAAAGTCAATTCGGTAGAAGAAATAAATTCTTTGAGTGAAAAACTTGATGCTCTTATGAAGTTGGTTGCTAATAAAAGTATTCCTATTGATTTCAATGATGTGCCTTTGTCTACTTTGATTGAGCAAAATAGTTATGCAATAGATGTGAATTTTATCTTGCGAAACCATTTCAATAACAAAGCTTATAGAGGTAATTTTAATCCTAGGCCTTTTCCTAGTAATTCCTATAATAATTATGGTCATTCCTATGGTAATCCTTCCTATAAAAATAATAGAAACACCTCTGATCTTGAGAATAATATTACATAATTTATCAATACTCAAAAGGTTTTCAATGCTACAATAGAAGAAAAGCTGAATAAAGTTGATGATATGTCTATAAGTATTGTTAGAATTTCTAATGATGTAGAAATATCAAGCTTAAAAATTGTGTGCCTAAAGTTGAAGAATCAATTAAAGCTCTTTATGTTTCTATGGATGTAAGTAAGAAAAGAACCGCTATGCTTAGAGCTAAAAGAGAATTTTTAGGAAAAGTGTTTTCTAGTGATTGCTTTCATAAAAGTGATGAAGATCCTAAAATGATTGGTGTTTCCTGAAATGATTCTTTGTTTAGTAAAATTAATATTGATGCAAAAGGACTGGAGAAGAGTCAACTTTAGCTAGAAGGTGTCCCGATAATTCGGAGGGAGAAAATCTTGTTGAGAAAATTGATTAAAGTGGGTTTGAAGAGGTCAAAACTTTAACTAGTGATGTGCCCACTATTTTGGATTACAAAGACTTTAATTATGACTGCTGCTATTTGGTTGATTGTATTTCTTTGTTGCAATCCATGATAAATTCACCCCATGCTTATGAAAAAAATAAAGCTTTTACTAAACATATTGTTGATGTTATGATGAAAGCTTTTGAAGAAAAGTTGGAGTTAGAAATTTGAATTCCTAGAAAATTACATGATGAATGGGAACCTACCATCAAAGTCAAGATTAAAAATTATGATTGTTTTGCTTTATGTGACTTGGGTGCTAGTGTTCCTACAATTCTGAAATCTTTATGTGATGTGCTTGGTCTTATCAATATTGAAGAATGCTCTTTAAATTTGCACTTGGCGGATTCTACTATTAAAAAGCCTATGGGAAGAATTAATGATGTTCTTATTCTTGCAAATAGGAATTATGTACCCATAGATTTATTGTTCTTGATATTGATTGCAATCCGTCTTGTCCAAATATACTTGGTAGACCGTTTTTATGTACTATTGGTGTCGTGATTGATATGAAAGAAGGTAATATGAAATTTCAATTTCCACCAAGGAAGGGTATGGAACACTTCCCTAGAACAAGAATTAGGCCACCATATGAATCAATCATGAGGGCATCATATGGATCTAGAACTAAAAATGATAACACTTAGATCCTTCGCATTATGCCTAGCTAGGGGCGTAAAACGATAGCGCTCATTGGGAGGCAACCAAACTTGTATCTTTTTGCTTTTAGGGTTTCTTTCTGTTTTCAATAAAATACCCAATTATTCCTCTAATTAGATGTGTTTTTGTGGTTTAAATTAGTGTTTGTGCCAAGCAAGGCCTTTGGGATGATTTGGGTGAAAGTTGATTTGATCTTGCTGAAAAACAGAAACTTTTGCGCTCACAAAAATATTTCCCATTTTTAACAGAAGAGTGATTTTGAGTTGATTCTTTTTGAAGAACATTTATAAACAAACTACTCACGTTGTCCTAATTTTTCAGAATTTTTGGAGTTACAAAAGTATTCGAAGTAGTCAAATTTCTATAGACTGTTCTGTTTTTGACAGATTCTGTTTTCTTTGCGTTATCTGCTTGTTTTGATGATTCTATGGTTTTCTTTGAAGAGTTTTTGCCATTTAAAATTTGAAATACAGTAGATATAATGCAATAATAAAATATGAATGGGTTTGCAACAGTACTTATAGTAGTGGTTTGCTTTCTTATACTAACGGATCTCGTGAAGGTTTTGTTGAGTTTTGTGTGATTGAAGTTTTCAAGTTTTGGGTAATATTACGATGGATGAAGGAATAAGGATTAGGAAAAGGCTAAGTTTGGGGATGCCCGAGGCACCCCAAGATAATATTCAAGAAGTATCAAGCAACTAATCTTGGGGATGCCCCCGAGTGGCATCCCCTCTTTCTTCTAACAACCATCGGTATTTTACTTGGAGCTAAATTTTTATTCGTCATGTATTATGAGTTTTGCTTGGAGCGTCTTGTATGATATGAGTATTTGATTGTTTTGCTTTGTGTTTTAAGTCATGAATCCTTGTTGGACACACCTTTGTGAGAGAGCCAAAAATTATGATATGCTTGCTCCTATGCTTCACTTAAATTTTTAGAGCAATGGAATTGCTCTAGTGCTTCAGTTATATCTTTTTGAGCACTGTGTGCTTTGTTATTTTTGAAGAAATGCTCTCATGCTTCACTTAGATTTATTTGGGAGTTAGTAAATTTTTTAAGAAATTCTCTCTTGCTTCACTTAAATTATTTTGAGAGAAAGAAATATTATGATCATGTTCTTTACTTAAATTTGTTCGAGCCTATTAAAAGCAACATATGAATTTAGTCCCAAAGTGATAGATATCCAAGAAGGATATAATGAAAACTTTCATGAAGATCATTGGACAAATAAACTTGGTTCTTAGTAATGGTTTTGAGATATAACGATATGATATGTGAGTCATGTTGATGAGTAATTATGCTTTAGTAAGAAAAATGGTGTTAAGGTTTGTGATTCCCTATGCAAGCAAGAAAGTCAATATTTCTGCAATGAAAGTATATCCTACTTGTGGTGCATTATTCGGTGTTGCTTATCATTAATGCTTGTGTCAGTGGGAAACGACACCTATGGGATCACTGGAATCCCTTCTATGGTTGCGGGGCGCGGGGATCGTGAGAAGAGCGGGACTAGTAGATAACACAAAGGGGATTTACCCAGATTCGGGCCGCAAAGATGCGTAAAACCCTACAATCCTGCTTTGGTGGATGTATTTAGTGTTCCTGTGCTCTTGAACTAGCTCTGGGTGCTGCTAGGTTCAAAAGAGCCGAATCCTTCTCCCGTGCGCTATGGGCCTCCTTTTATAGGCAAAAGGGGCTGCCACAGTGGCACACAGGAGGTAGAAAGTGCTACAGCGCTATGAGCTTATCGCTGGTATTACAGGATAAAGCGCATTTAATGCGAGGCTTAGGTGTCCCTTCACTTTATCGGGGACGGGAGCAAGGCCTGCCCCGTCCGTCGCCGCTCCTCCTTGCTTCGACACGCGCCCTGGCCAGCGATGCATGCGGTGCCATGTAGGCAGGCAGGCAACTGAGGTGGCGCGATGGTGGAGTTTCCACGAAAGGCTGCATGTCGCCACGCAGGTGGCTGCCCAGCTAGTTGGGTCAGCAGCTGCATGTGAACGGTGGTGGAGACTTGGCTAGCGCGGGCTTGGCAGTGGCCCTGCTGGCGCGCTTGGCGAGGGCCTTGCCGGGTGGCCCGGCAAGGGTCTTGCCGTGGCGCGCAGGCGTCCCCGGCAAGGATGTTGCCAGGGGTCTTATGGGTTTCTTTCGTAAGGATGGTTGCCTTCCTATCCTCATTTGACCTTGACTATTATTTGTCTTCACAAAGATCTACATGCCACCACGGAGGTGCCTCTCGAGCCCTGTCCCAACGCATTCGTTTAGCGTCGGTGAGCTCAAAAGGTGGCTCGCTCGGCTGGTGGGGGTGAGCTTCCCCAGCAAGGGTCTTGCCGGGGCCGCTGAGGCTACCCCGGCAAGGGTCCTTGCCGGGGAAAACCTGCTTCGTCCATCTGACCTTTGTGGCCTTGGTCCTTGTCGTTGCGTTGCTTGTCTTGTGCCTTCGGCTTCTCTCCGGCTTCCCTTTCCTGCCCTGTTATGCGTGGCCGTGGCGGGTGGATCCAACTGTCCGTGCACAACTCAAGGGGTCAAAAGCAGAGCCCCTACATTTGTACACCGATAGGAGCCCCCGGGCCTGGGCCACACATAAGCGCAGCATGTTGTTGGGCCAGGCCCAGAATGGTGCACGGGCAGTTGGGGCGGATTTTTACCATGGCCACTGCTCCGTCCGCTGCGCTTCTCCATGACCCGCGTTGAACGCGCGACGTGGGGGTCGTGCGCGCGTGCGTTACGTGGGAGACATGCGTGGGACAACATCCACACGCATGCGTTGTATCGTAGTTAATGGGAAAGGAGGCGGCCCGCGCCTTCCCCATAAAAAGGAATAACCACGGGCGCGCTGCTCACTTTACCCCTCCCTTGCACCTTCCTCCAATCTTAGAACCGCTGCCCCCTTCTTCTTGAGCCTCTCTACCTTCGCCCATCGCCGCCGTGCTTCCACCATCCTCTGCTTTTTCGCTACCAGCAGCCGCCATGGTGCCTAAGTCCACAAAGAGCAAGGGAGAGGCGAAGGACGCCGGTGTGTCGGAGCAGCCGGAGAGCGAGCTGGTGGCGCGGCGGGCGCAGTCCGCCTACTTCCCCTCGACGGTTGGCGTGCCCGAGGTTTGGGAGATGTTCAAGGATCTGTGGGGAGTGAAGACGGGGGGAGAGAAGACGGGGCATCCAGCCACGCACGTCGTCCCTGCCAGCGCCGGGCCCTCCCCGCATCGGTACCCCTTCTTCGTCGATTATTTCTCCTGCGGGCTCTGTCCCCCCTTCTCTGATTTCTTCAAGGACATCATGCACACCTACGGCTTCCGCCTCTTGGATTTCACTCCGAATGCCGTGGCGTGCATGGCTCTCTGCGCACATCTCTGTGAGGGCTTCGTCGGGGTGCACCCCAGCACGGCGTTCTTTCGTCATTACTTCTCCCCCCGGATCCAAAAAGGGGGCGCCATTGCTGGCTGCGTCGCCTGGATCCCGAGGGCCAAGGGGGTGTACCTAGACGGCGCCGCGAAGGAGAGGTGGGAAGAATGGCGGGGCCGGTGGTGCTGGATTGAGGAGGAGGACCCGCCGGCATTCTGCGCGGTTCGGGAGAAACCGCCGGTCCGTGGGGGCGATTGGGGCGACGTCGACCCCGACGACATGAAGCTTATGATAGGCACCACCAGGATTCTTTGGCTCACCCAAGCCGGGCTCACCCTCGAGATGATCGGGGCGGACTTCATCCGCTGCCAAATCTCCCCTATGCACGACAAGGGGAGGCTGGACTGGCTCTTCGTGAACACCACCGACATCATGAGGCTCCACCCCGGCCTCGACAACAACCTGACGGTGCTGAGGCACGCCCATCTGTGCCAACAGATCTTCCAGCTCGAGGTTGACGATGAGGGCGAGGTCGAACAGTCCGGCAAGCTTGCCAGGGATGCCGCGAAGGCCGGCAAGGTCGACAAGGAGCTTGTCTTCAAGCTGCCGGCGGGAGTGGTCCCGCTGAGCAATAACTCTCGCCGGAACGAGATCATCGCCATGATGCCGCTCTTCAACGCGCATGGCCTTGACCCGAACAGGGTTGAGCCGGACGGGCTTGTGGTGCAGGAGTTCTTCGACACCCTGCACGAGATATATGTCACCACCGAGCCGCGGCTTATCCAGGAGACCTCTCCGGTGGAGCTAGACTATATTGCCGCCAGGGTGGAGGAGGCGAGGCTTGCCGAGGAGGAGGCAAAGCTCGTCAGGGAGGCCGGCAGTGCCGGCAGCGTGGTGGAAAATGCCGCAGCGGAGGTGGAAGAGGGGGAGCTCGCCCGGCGGGCTGCAGCCACTGGGGAGGCCAGTGGCACCGACACCGGGGCTCCCCTCGTTGAAGACACCGCCGACGGGTCGTCGGAGGAGGAGGGTGAGGAGGAGAGGACCGCGACTGTCTATCCCCCGATCACCGAAAAAAGGTGGGTCCTGCGGCGGGCCACCTCCAGCGAGCCGGTCCGCCTCGACCGGGCCGTGCAGCTATGGCAAGCTCAGGAAGCGCCCGTGCGCCAGACGAGGGCGGTGGCGATGAAGAAAATGGCGAAAGCCATGGCATCAAAGAAGAAGACATCTGCTTCTTCATCGTCCAAGCGCGGTCGGACGCCATCGCCTTTCCCCTCGCCGGCAAACATCGGCGCGGGGATTGGGTTTGACTTCGGGCCTCTTAGCCCGGAAAGAGACCCCGGGTGAGGGAGTCCTGGACTAGGGGGTGTCTGGATAGCCGAACTATCACCATTGGTCGGACTCCAAGACTATGAAGATACAAGATTGAAGACTTCGTCCCGTGTCCGGATGGGACTTTCCTTGGCGTGGAAGGCAAGCTTGGCGATACGGATGTGTAGATATCCTACTATTGTAACCGACTCTGTGTAACCCTAGCCCGGTGTCTAATAAACTAGAGGGTTTTAGTCCGTAGGACGAAGAACAATCATACCATAGGCTAGCTTCTAGGGTTTAGCCTCCTGGATCTCATGGTAGATCTACTCTTGTACTACCCATATAATCAATATTAATCAAGCAGGAGTAGGGTTTTACCTCCACCGAGAGGGCCCGAACCTGGGTAAAAACATGGTGTCCCTTGTCTCCTGTTATCATCCGCCTAGATGCATAGTTCGGGACCCCCTACCCGAGATCCGCCGGTTTTGACACCGACATTGGTGCTTTCATTGAGAGTTCCTCTGTGTCGTCACCTATAGGCCTGATGGCTCCTTCGATCATCAACAACAACGCGGTCCAGGGTGAGACTTTTCTCCCCGGACAGATCTTCGTATTCGGCGGCTTTGCACTGCGGGCCAATTCACTTGGCCATCTGGAGCAGATCGAAAGCTACACCCCTGGCCATTAGGTCAGATTTGGAAGTTTGAACTATACGGCTGACATCCGCGGAGACTTGATCTTTGACGGATTCGAGCCACATCCAAGTGCGCTGCACTGTCACGATGGGCATGATTTAGCTCTCCTGCCAAACAATGCCCTAGAGGCCGCACAAGCGTCCGCTCTGACCCTTAGCTCGGAGCCGACTGCGCCGATCGGGGATGGGTGGCTGGACACCGCCTCGGGGGCTGCTACCTCTACGGCGATAGAGCCGAATACCAACCCTGTCCCTTGTGAAGCTCGTGACTCCAAGGTGTCGGACTCCTCTCCGGACCCCGAACCTTCCGTGCCCCTGCCAATCGAATTTGATTGGGCGCCGATCATGGAGTTCACCGCTGTGGACATCTTTCGGCACTCGCCTTTTGGCGACATCCTGAATTCGCTAAAGTGTCTCTCTTTATCAGGAGAGCCCTGGCCGGATTATGGTCAGGACGGTTGGGATGCGGACGACGAAGAAATTCAAAGCCCACCCACCACCCACTTCGTAGCCACTGTCGATGACTTAACCGACATGCTAGACTTCGACTCCGAAGACATCGACGGTATGGACGACGATGCCGGAGACGAGCAAGAACCAGCGCCTACAGGGCACTGGACGGCCACCTTGTCATACGACATATACATGGTGGACATCCCAAAGGATGGGAATGGCGATGGAACAACGGAGGACGACCCCTCCAAGAAACAGCCTAAGCGCCGGCGTCAGCGGCGCTGCTCTAAATCCCACCACAGCAAAAATGGAGATTCCGGCACCGGAGACAATAACACCCTGGACAGTGTCGAAGACAACCCCCTCCAGCAGGATTCAGCGCAGGAGGATGGAGAAGCTAGCCCTCATGAGAGAGCGGCAGACAGAGAGGTAGAGGACGATAATTATATGCCTCCCTCCGAAGACGAGGCAAGCCTCGACGACGACGAATTTGTCGTGCCTGAGGATCCCGTCGAGCAAGAGCATTTCAAATGCAGGCTTATGGCCACGGCAAGCAGCCTCAAGAAAAAGCAACAACAGCTTAGAGCTGACCAAGACTTGCTAGCCGACAGATGGACTGAAGTCCTTGCGGCCGAAGAGTATGAACTCGAACGCCCCTCCAAGAGCTACCCAAAACGAAGGCTGCTACCCCGATTAGAGGAGGAAGCACCTAAACCTACATCACCAGCACACAATACGGCCGACCGGCCACCTCGTGGCCGCGACAGAGAGGCCTCTAGGCCCCCCACTAAAGCCGCACCCCGGCGTCGCTCGAAAAGTACAAAGCCATGAGGGAATGCGCCAGACTTGCGAACATATTGGAGGACAAGGCAAGAAAAACAAGATCGATCTACAGATCGCGTGGGCGCCCCACAATACGTGATGACAACCGTCACACCGGATACAGCAATTCCGGTCGGGCCGAACACAGTGGACAAAGCTCGTTTGAGCTGCGCCGTGATATAGCCCAATACAGAGGTGCCGCACACCCACTATGCTTCACAGACGAAGTAATGGATCATCAAATCCCTGAGGGTTTCAAACCCATAAACATCAAATCATACGACGGCACAACAGATCCTGCGGTTTGGATCAAGGACTATCTCCTTCACATCCACATGGGCCGCGGTGATGATCTACACGCCATCAAATACCTCCCACTCAAGCTTAAAGGACCAGCTCGGCATTGGCTCAACAGCTTGCCAGCAAAATCAATTGGGTGTTGGGAAGACTTGGAAGCCGCATTCCTTGATAACTTCCAGGGCACATATGTGCGACCACCAGACGCTGATGACCTAAGCCACATAATTCAGCAGCCAGATGAATCAGCCAGACAATTCTGGACACGGTTCTTAACCAAGAAAAATCAAATCATCGACTGTCCGGATGCAGAAGCCCTTGCAGCCTTCAAACATAACATCCACGACGAGTGGCTTGCCCGGCACCTAGGATAGGAAAAGCCGAAATCCATGGCAGCCCTCACATCACCCATGACCCGCTTCTACGCAGGAGAGGACAGCTGGCTAGCTCGCAGTACTAGCCTGACCAAAAACCCTGGTAGTTTGGATACCAAGGACAGCAACGGCAGGTCGCGTCGCAATAAGCACAAGCGCCGCATTAACAGCGATAATACTGAAGATACGGCAGTCAACGCCGGATTCAGAGGCTCTAAACCCGGTCAGCGGAAAAAGCCATTCAAAAGAACTACTCCGGGCCCGTCCAATTTGGACCGGATACTCAATCGCTTGTGCCAGATACACGACACCCCCGAAAAGCCAGCCAATCACACCAACAGGGATTGTTGGGTGTTCAAGCAGGCAGGCAAGTTAATTGCCGAAAACAATGACAAGGGGCTGCATAGCGATGACGAGGAAGAGACCCAACCGCCGAACAATAGAGGACAGAAGGGTTTCCCCCCACAAGTGCGGACGGTGAACATGATATACGCGAACCACATACCCAAAAGGGAGCAGAAGCGTGCACTCAGGGACGTATATGCGATGGAGCCAGTCGCCCCAAAGTTCAACCCGTGGTCCTCATGCCCGATCACTTTTGATTGAAGGGACCACCCCACTAGCATCCGCCATGGCGGATTCGCCGCATTGCTTCTAGACCCAATCATCGACGGATTTCACCTCACTAGGGTCCTGATGGACGGCGGCAGCAGCTTGAACCTGCTTGATCAGGATACAGTGCGCAAGATGGGCATAGACCCCTCAAGGATTAAACCCACAAAAACGACCTTTAAAGGCGTCATACCAGGTGAGAAGGCCAATTGTACAGGCTCAGTTACACTTGAAGTGGTCTTCGGATCCCCGGATAACTTCCGAAGCGAGGAGTTAATCTTCGACATAGTCCCGTTCCGCAGAGGCTATCATGCACTGCTCAGACGAACCGCATTTGCAAAAGTTCAATGCGGTACCACACTACGCATACCTCATTCTCAAGATGCCACGCCCTCGAGGAGTCATTACGGTCAACAGAAACACCGAACGCTTTCTCCGAACGGAGGAGCATACAGCGGCTCTCGCGGCGGAAGTACAAAGCAGCCTCTGAAGGCAATTCTCGAGTCCGGCTGTTAAGCGGTCGGACACCGTCAAGCGTGCCCAGAGTAACCTACAACAAGACCACCTGGCATGTTCTAAGCACGCGTAGCAATGCGGCCCCAACCCCAGCCCTCGCGAAATCGCGAGACCAGTACCATGCGTACATAACTGCGCTCTGGAGATACCATGGGCACAAGGGGAGGGGCACAAGCACGGCATGCCTAGAGTGCGGCTCAACCACACCAGGGGCTCCCAATTGTGTCATTCTTTTTTTTCTTATTCTCATGACTCCGTTTTCCAGAAGCCCTGTCCGGCAGTAGACTTGCCGAACTCACGATGCAACAGCCAGGGAAGCAGAAAAGCTACGTCGAGTATCCAGGTGGTCTCCATTACGAGCATTATACTTGTTTTACACACCATTCTGCAGCCTACCCCTAGAGGGGGACATGTTAAATAGTCCCATCCCTTGCTTATCGCACTATTTGTATCGTTCTGCTTTCATTGCAGTATTTTTTGAATAAACAATGCATCGCTTTTTTCCTATTGTTGCATTCCTTTTTTTATCTATATATGTTCACTTATGACATGTTGCATCCGTACGCTTTGGTACGGCCAAATACACCAGGGGCTTAAGTTCCCCAAAATATGGTGTGATAAGTCCGAACACTTTCACAAGTGCGGCACCCCGAACTTATAGCACTATATGCATCGGCTCCGAATCATGTCTTGGGTCAATAGTTGGGTTTGCCCGGCTCCCATGTTTTGGTACCTTACGTTCCATTATATCGGCTAAGGTAGCGCTGGGAGAACCACTGCGATTGTGCCCCAGTTGAGCTGGGTTGAGCACCTTAGTGGAGAAAGCTAAAACTGACCGTCATGATAGGGCGAGAACCGGTCGCTGTTCGAGAGGTTTTTTTGAGTCCCTAAAGACTTATGCCGCTTAGAGCGAGGAGCCGGCTTTGTCCGGCCCAGGCGTGGATAGCGCCCCGAATTCGGTCTTCCGAACACTAGGGGCTTCGCCGAAATTTAAAATTATAGAATTCTATGGCTAAGTGGGAGTGTTCAAGCATTATAAGTCCGGTTGCCTCATTCGTTGTGTTGAGCGCCTCCCTCGAAGGATCCAAAATGGGAACAAGAGCGCTCAAGTTTATCCCGAACACCCCAGCACTCGTGGCATGGGGGCTGAAGCCAACGACTTGCCATATATCAAATTTGATAAACGGCCGCACAGAAGGTAATATTTTAAATTAACAAGCGTTGCTTAGCGCATATGAATAAATTTTTCAGCGCTCAGGATAACAAAATGCGAGTCTATTCAAAAATTACATCTTTGGAGCATTCACCCGCTATAAGGCGGGCACCCTTCAGGACACCCTTATAGTACATCTCGGGCGTGCGATACTCCTTGCCCGACGGTGGCGCGTTCGTCACAAGCTCCTCGGCGTCCATCTTGCCCCAATGCACTTTAGCACGGGCAAGGGCCCGACGGGCACCTTCAATGCAGACGAAGTGCTTGATGACTTCAATCCATGGACAGGCGTCCACCAGCCGCCACACTAGACCAAAGTAGCCCCCAGGCATGGCCTCTTTAGGCCACAGCCGAACTATGAGGCCCTTCATGGCCTGTTCGGCCACCTTGTGGAGCTCGACCAGCTGCTTCAACTGGTCGCTCAGGGGCACCGGATGTCCGGCCTCAGCATATTGAGACCAGAACACCTTTTCCATCGAGCTCCCCTCCTCGGCTCGGTAGAATGTGGCAGCATCGGACACGCTACGGGGCAGATCTGCAAACGCTCCTGGAGAGCTCCGAATTCGGGTAAGTAACAGATAATTCACTTTTACATGCTTGCTTTGCATGAAGAATGCCTTACCCGCCGCTATCTTTTTTATCGCCTCAATTTCCTGGAGGGATTTTTGGGTTTCGGCCTGAGCGGCTTTGGCACTCTCAAGAGCCGAGGCAAGCTCGGACTCTCGAGTCTTTGAGTCACGCTCCAAACTCTCATGTTTCTCCACGAGAGCCTGGAGCTCTTGCCGCACCTCCGCCACCCACGCCTCCTGCTTCTCTCGCTCGGTGCGCTCCGTGGCCGCATTGCTTTCGGCCTTGGACACCACTTCCTTCAGGGTCGCCACCTCGTTCGTGGCCCCTGTAATACTCACGTTATTCCTGTCATTTTTTGCAACCAAATCCTTTTCTATAAGGTATTACTTTAATAAGGTATTACTTACCTTCCTTGTCCTCGAGCTGCTTCTTGGCACGGCCGAGCTTGTTCTCGGACCGCTCAAGGCTCTGCTTCAATGCATTTACCTCCGCAGTCAGTGCGGCAGAGGTCAGCAGCGCAACCTGCATTCCCATATTGACATATTTGTGTTAGACTCCTGCGTATATCTTTTTAGATCCTCAGTTCGGCTTTTCTTTCCGAACACCAAACTAAGCATCAGGGGCTACTGTCTATGCGGTACTATTTTTACATATCTTAAATTGCTTACCTCAAAGCCTGTTAGAAGGCTGGTACAGACTTCAGTCAGCCCGCTCTTGGCGGACTGAACTTTCTGAATCACCACACTCATAACAGTGCGGTGCTCCTCATCGTTGGAAGCACCGTTGAGCGCCTCCAGCAAATTATCCGGCGCCTCCGGTTGGACGGAGGTCACCGGCATTGCAGTCTCGCCCTTCTTACGAAGGGGCCGCCCGCCGGACTCCGGAACCACTAAAGGTTCCGGTGCAGAGTCCAGTCCAAAGTCTGGGAGGTTGCCCTGCGGCACCTCCGGGACCTCCTCCTCCTGGCTGGGCCCCTTCTAGGACCCCACCTCGGTGTCGTCTGCGTCACGGGGGGAGGAGGCGGTCGGAAGTGAAGTGCTATTCACATCCGACGAACCCAGGGACCCGCTCGACGAAGCGGGGAGATCGTCCTTGGGCGGGCTACATGGTTGTATTCGGTGTTAGAAGACACTATGCGACAAAAGAGAAATCATGAGTTATTATGGAATCCGGACACTTACGATCTCGCCAGGGGCTTGGCCCTCGAGGGCCACTCCTCTTCACCATCGTCGGCGTTGGTGGAACAGTCCGGAAGAAGGGTCCTTCCCTTCTTGGACCCTTCGGCCTCTTCTTCTCTCCCCCCGCAGGGGGAGAGGCCTCTTTTTTCTCCTCCTCTTCTTCGCGGGAGGAGTCCACCTCGGAGTCATCGGACGATGAGTCCGATAACACCTAGCGCCAAGAACTCCTCCGAGTTCCCGTGGCCTTCTTCTTGGCCTTCTTCTCTGGCACCACGTAAGGCGTCGGAGCCAGCAGCCCCGTTAATTGGGCGTCTGCTGGGTCTTCTGGCAAGGGAGCCGGACAGTTAACCTGCCCGGACGTCTTCTGCCAGGCCTGTTAAAGGTAAAGGGAGCTTAGATCCCGCATAGAGTCAAACTATGGAAAATAAGCGCCCTGTAAAGGGTAAAATAGCTTACCTCGCCGGCTTGACGCTGCGAGCTGAATCCGCAATCTTCGGTAGCGGATGCGGGAGCCTCGGCGCCCTTGGACAGCACCTTCCAGGCATCTTCGTACGTAGTGTCGAAGAGCCTGCTCAAGGTCTGGTGCTGTGCCGGATCGAACTCCCACAAGTTGAAAGCCCGTTGTTGGCCCGGGAGGATCCGGTGGATGAGCATGACCAGGACTGCGTTGACGAGCTTGATCTTCTCGTTCACAAGATTTTGGACGCAGGTTTGGAGTCCAGTCAGCTCTACCAAATCACCCCCATTTCAGGCCCTTCTCTTTCCAGGAGGTGAGCCGTGTGGGGATGCCAGATCTGAATTCGGGGGCCGCTGCCCATTCAGGGTCACGCGGCTCGGTGATGTAGAACCACCCCGATTGCCACCCCTTTATGGTCTCCACAAAGGAGCCCTCGAGCCATAGGACGTTGAGCATCTTGCCCACCATGGCACCTACGCACTCTACTTGGCGGCCGCCCACTACCTTCGACTTGACATTAAAAGTCTTCAGCCATAAGCCGAAGTGGGGCTGGATGCAGAGGAAGGCCTCGCACACGACGATGAACGCCGAGATGTTGAGGATGAAATTCGGGGCCAGATCATGGAAATCCATAGAACATGAGCCCCCGGACAAATGGGTGGAGTGGGAAGCCCAGTCCGTGAAGGAAATGGGGAAGGAACACCACCCTCTCATGGGGCCTGGGGGTGGGGATGAGTTGCCCCTCGTCGGGGAGCCGATGCGCGATGTCGCTGGACAAGTATCCGGCCTTTCGCAGCCTTTTGATGTGCCCCTCTGTGACGGAGGAAGCCATCCACTTGCCTCCCGCTCCGGACATGGTTGGAGAAGGTCGAGGCGAGATGTGCGGACTTGGGCGCTGGAGCTCGAGTGCGCGGAAATGGATAAGCAAAGGAGGAAGAATGCATAGGTAAAAAGGTGGATCCTTATCCCCTTATATGGACGGACGAAACTATGCGTCCCCACCAACCTGGTGAAACTCGCTTATCTCCCAAGCGCCGTAATCAATGGCGCGGTTGGGTTACCCACGCCCGTATTGATGAGAATCCCGGAATAAGGGGACACTATCTCTGCTTTGACAAGACGTGCCAAGGAAACCGCTTCGCTAAAACGCGCTGAGGTGGAACAATAAAATAAATTCGAATAAAGGCTTGGCTGTGGTGTGACGTCATGCCACGAAATACGTCAGCAGATTGAACTTGTGTAAATATTATTCTCTCTACGGTGGTATGTGGAACTTATTTTGCAGAGCCGGACACTATCCTGGTGTTCAAAATCTTCTATGAATTATTCGGAGGAGGAACCCGCCTTGCAATGCCGAAGACAATATGCGCGCCGGACTCGTCGTCATTGAAGCCTAGTTCAGGGGCTACTGAGGGAGTCCTGGACTAGGGGGTGTCCGGATAGCCAAACTATCACCATCGGCCGGACTCCAAGACTATGAAGATACATGATTGAAGACTTCGTCCAGTGTCCGGATGGGACTTTCCTTGGCGTGGAAGGCAAGCTTGGCGATATGGATGTGTAGATCTCCTACCATTGTAACCGACTCTGTGTAACCCTAGCCCTCTCCGGTGTCTATATAAACCGGAGGGTTTTAGTCCGTAGGACGAAGAACAATCATACCATAGGCTAGCTTCTAGGGTTTAGCCTCCTTGATCTCGTGGTAGATCTACTCTTGTACTACCCATATCATCAATATTAATCAAGCAGGAGAAGGGTTTTAGCTCCACCGAGAGGGCCCGAACCTGGGTAAAAACATCGTGTCCTTCGTCTCCTGTTATCATCCGCCTAGACGCACAGTTCAGGACCCCCTACCCGAGATCCGCCGGTTTTGACACCGACACCGGGCCTCTCAGCCCGGAGAGAAAGAGGAAAGCAACAGAGGAGGAGGAGAACAAAGAGTAAGCTTTTGCCTTCCTCCCTCATTCCCTACACTTCCCCTGATGGCATTGCTCATTTGTCGTCATCTTGCAGGGATGTGGAGACGCTGGCCCAGAGGATAAAGAGGGCCAGGATTTCAGCGAGTGGCCAGCCCCCGGCAGGCATCTCCAGTACGCCACTGGTGGTGTCGAGCAGCCCGGACAGCAGCCCCCAGCCCAGCCCCCAGCGTGAGTCCACCACCCACCCTCGATCAACATGCGTCATGCGTGATGCTTCAGTGTTAACCGTGTCGTGGAAGCAGGAGAGGAGCAGCACCAAAGGGAGCCACAGAGGGCTTCTCTGATCGTGCCGCCTCCGTCAACTACACCGCCCCAAGGGGCGTCCCCGACAAGGACACCAAGCACCGAGGCCGTGCACATGGAGGAGGGGGAGGAGAATGCAGGCGCCGGTGGCTTTGTCTCGACACCAGACCTTGGCGGAGAAGGGGCTTCCGCCTCTCGGCCCGGCACGGATAAGCCACTCGCTCTCCACTTCTGCTTGCATTCTTCTTTTCCCCTTTTCCTTATTGACTTTCGATCTTGTCTCCGCCCTGTCTCTTTCTTGGCGTCCAGACCCCTCCTCAGAGGACGTCGACACCACCATCAAGGACGTCGCGGCGGATGCCGCGGCGGAGGCGGAGAAGATTGCTGCCGAGGAGAGCGCTAGTGGCGCCGCCGAGGATGCCGCCAAGGGGCCCGCCGAAGAGCCCGGCAAGGGGCCTGCCGAGGGAACCGGCAAGGCCACTACCGAGGAGGTGGCGTTTGATGACCTGCCCTCCTCCTCCGCTGCCTCTGGCTCCGGCAGGTACCTGAGGGTGAGCGACGACATCTTCGTCCATCTCCTTGGTACGTCGAGCACCAGGGCTCCCTTTGAGGGAGAGGTGTTCAACGAGGAGGCGCTTGCCGCCGCCGGGCTCGAGGTCGTCGATGAGCCGGGCGTCGGTGGCGCTGGCTCCCAGGAGGAGCGGCTGCTCCAGGCCATGGGTGCCAGCTTCCGAAAGCTTTAGGCGCTCCACCGCGCCCGTCTGGACAAGGCCAAGTCCAGGACGACGATGGTGGAGAAGGCGGAGGAGGACTTTAGGGGGGGCGCGTCGCCGAGGCGCAGGACTGGTTCCGCCAGGCCCAGGACGAGCTGAAGGCCGCCCAGGGTGAGCTGGCCAACCGTGAGGTGGAGCTCGCCCTAAAGCTGGCAGACATCGAGAAGGCCCAAGAGACGGCGAAGAGGTTGGCCGATGAAGCCGAAGCCGCTCGGACCCAGCACGAGGCCGCACTGAAGACCCAGGAAGAGGACCTTGCCGAGCGCGAGGAGAAGCTTGCCGCCACGCTCCACGGCAAGGACGAAGAGGTGGACAAGCTCATCCTGCAGCAGACCCAAGAGCTGGAGCAGAGGCATTAGGAAGCACTCAATGCCCAGGCTCAGGCCCACGCCGGCAGGGTAAAGGAACTGGATGGGCAAGCTCTGAAGCTGGCCCAGGAGAAGGACACGATTAACGGCGCCCTGAGGTGGCGCAGGGTGAGGTCATCAGCAAGTCTGGAGAGCTCTTCAAAGCCAACATCTCCATCAGAGACCTCAAGCTGAAGCTGGGAGAGCTCGAGGAGACGCTGTCGGAGGCCAGAACCCGGGAGGGGATCCTGACCAAGGAGCTGGATACGAAGAAGCAGCTGCTGATGAATGAGACTGCCAACCTCAAGGACCACAAGGCGGGCGAGAAACGCTAGCTCGAGCACCTTGTCGTCGTTGCAAACTCGGCCGCCGATCAGCTGGCCATTATGGGGATGCCGGAGATGAGGTATGCCCCGGAAGGGAGCCTGAGCCCCAATGCCAACCTGACCATATATTTTGAGAAGGTTGTCGGCGCCCTGGGGCGGCTTCACTCCAACCGGGCGGCCTCCCTGGCCGAGGAATCCTAGATACTCTGCCGGGGGACCATGACCAGGGTGCTCACCAAGATTGCGCACTGGCACCCAGACCTCGACTTCGAAGCTGTGCTGAAGAGCTTGCCGGAAGATGCCGATGTCGCGGCGCTCAACGAGCATATCCAGCCCATCCTCAGCCGCATCGACAAAATCAAGAGGTTGGAGTGCCAGCGCCGGGACTAGGCACCCCGTTCTCCGTCTCCGCTGCAGGTCCATGACCAAGACAATGCTATCTTTAGTTAGAACCGCGGCGACAATTTGTGTAATATAACTCTGCAATGCTCCTGAAACTATGCATGTTATTCTCCTGTTCGATTTTTGTTTGTATGTCCACCCTACGTCAACTAGGTAAGCTTGCCGGCACGTAAACCCAGGGCGGCGCTTTGAGTGTAACGCCCGGATAATTAGGCTACAGTAAAACTCTTTTAATGATGCCATGTCATCCGTGTTACTGTTGCTAATCAAGTGGTAGTTCAAAATCATTGCAAATTCAAAATATGAATTAGTGACAAACACCCTAAGTTTTCAAAAGGCAAAGCGAAAATGTTCGGGGGTTGCCAAATATTGCACTGGTAATTATGGTGAAGCAAACACCATTTTATAAAATGCCTAAATGCCCTAATACTAAATAAAACAGAAAGGGAAAAAAAGGAAAACCAAAAAAAAGGGGGGGGGAAGCCCCCTGGACCAGCCAGCCCAACCCACCCGCACGGCCATCGCCAATCCCCCTGGCCCGCAGCCAGACTGGCCGGCCCAGCCGGCCCAGCCCCCGCACCGCGTCCCCTTCCCCTGTTCCCCCGACCCGGGTCGGAACAGGGCGCGTCCCAGCCGAACCCACCTCGCCGGCGACGAGGCGAGGGGATAAGGACGCCGACGCCGCGCCCCTCGGTCTCCCCTCCCACTCGCCCCCGCGTTCGCCCTCGGCCCCCGCGCCTCTCCCTCTCCCCTCCAGATCCATCTCCCCCTCCTTCCCCCACCGCAACCGAGCGCCGCCATGGCCTCGCCCCCGTGAATCGCACGGCCACAGTCGCCGCGCCTGCGTGCCCGTCAACGCCTCCGTCACCTTCCTCGCCTACCGGAGGCCTCAGCTGGAGCTCGGAGGCGCTGCAGCATCGGATCCCCTTCGTCCCCTTCTCCGGCTGCCATCGATCTTCTTCGTCTCCGGTGCCGCCCCTGCAGCTCCTAAACCGCCACCGAGCCTTCTTGTGTGCTCCACGGTGAGCTCTCCTTCCTCTCCGCTCTCTTCTCCTCGCCCCAACGTGCTCGTAATCACCGCCTCGTACGTGCCCGAACCCATCACCGCGGGAGCTCATCGCCGACGAGCTTCCGGCGACCAAATGGTCCCGCTCCAGTGCCCGTTTAGCTCGCCCGCGCACGTAGAGCCTACCTAGTCTCTTCTTTTGCTCCGTAGCCCGCTGTTCCGCCGTCTCCGACATCCACCCGTACGAGTCGCCGCCTCCGCTGCTCGCCGGCGTGGTTCCGGTCATCCCCGAGACCAACCCGTAGCCCCATGCGACGCGCGACGTCGTTAGCTTTCGAACGGGAGTAGCCACGCCCGTTTTGGGCCACCGTGGCGGAATCCCGAAGCTCGCCGGCGTCCTCCGCCGTGTTTTGGCTTGCCAAAGCCAACTCCGGCGCCGGCATCCGACGTGGCTGACCTGGGGCTACCACCAGGGTCACTGCCAACGGGTCCCACGGGCCCCAGTTGACTGGGTTGACCAGTCAACCCTGCTGACTTGGCAACCCCCAGCCACTGACCAGTGGGGCCCACCCCCCTAATTAACAGGAATTAATTAAATTAGTTTAGTTAACCTAAATTAGACAATGACAGGTGGGCCCAGTAGTTTAATAACCGAATTTAGATTAGTTTGAACCCTGTTTAACCCACTGTCTATGACAGGTGGGTCCCCCATGTCAATTTGACTAGTCAACCGAACTGCTGGTTGCTGACGTCACTCTTATGTCATGCTGACGTCATAAATTCATTTTCGAATTAAATAATTAATTAATTAAATTTCAGAAATTAATATAGTCTTTAGAAAATCATATCTTTTAATCCGTAACTCGGATGAAAATACTTTCTACATGAAAGTTGCTCAGAACGACGTGACGATTCCGGATACGCAGTCCGTTCGTCCGCCACACACCCCTAACCTATCGAACTCGCAACTTTCCCCTCCGGTTCATCAGTCCGAAAACGCGAAACACCGGGAATACTTTCCCGGATGTTTCCCCCTTTCGTCGGTATCACCTACTACCGCGATTGGGCTCACCTAGCATCGTTACTTGTCATGTCATGCATCGATATGCATTTGTTTGCATGGTATTCATTGTTTCTTCCCCCTCTTCTCTCCGGTAGACTACGAGACCGACGCTGCTGCTGCCCAGTTCGACTACGGAGTTGACGACCCCTCTCTCTTGCCAGAGCAACCAGGCAAGCCCCCCCCCCTTGATCACCAGATATCGCCTATTCTACTCTATACTGCTTGCATTAGAGTAGTGTAGCATGTTACTGCTTTCCGTTGATCCTATTCTGATGCATAGCCTGCCATTGTTGCTACACCTGTTGATACCTTACCTGCAATCCTAAATGCTTAGTATAGGATGCTAGTTTATCATCATTGGCCCTACATTCTTGTCAGTCTGCCTTGCTATACTATCGGGCCGTGATCACCTGGGAGGTGATCACGGGTATATACTATACATACATACATACTATACAGATGGTGACTAAAGTCGGGTCGGCTCGAAGAGTACCCGCGAGTGATTCATGGATTGGGGGCTGAAAGGACCTTTGTCCCGACGGCCCTCTGGGTGGATCTTTGTGGCGGAGCGACAGGGCAGGTTGAGACCGCCTAGGAGAGAGGTGGGCCTGGCCCTGTTCGGCGTTCGCGGATACTTAACACGCTTAACGAGATCTTGGTATTTGATCTGAGTCGGCTACGAGCCTATACGCACTAACCATCTACGCGGGAGTAGTTATGGGTATCCCGGCATCGTGGTATCAGCCGAAGCACTTCAGACGTCAGCGATGGAGCGGCGCGCGCCGGATTGGAACGTAAGCCTGCTCTTGTATTAAGGGGGCTAGTTCTGCTTCCGGCCGCCCACGCAACGTGCAGGTGTGCTATGGGCGATGGGCCCAGACCCCTGTGCGCTTAGGTTTAGACCGGCGTGCTGGCCTCTCTGCTTTGCCTAGGTGGGGCTGCGACGTGTTGATCTTCCGAGGCCGGGCATGACCCAGGAAAGTGTGTCCGGCCAAATGGGATCAAGCGTGTTGGGTTATGTGGTGCACCCCTGCAGGGAAGTTAATCTATTCGAATAGCCGTGATCTTCGGTAACAGGACGACTTGGAGTTGTACCTTGACCTTATGACAACTAGAACCGGATACTTAATAAAACACACCCTTCCAAGTGCCGATACAACCGGTGGTCGCTCTACCTCAGGGATATGAGGAGGGGATCGCCGGGTAGGATTATGCTATGAGATGCTATTTGGAGATGCTACTTGGAGGATTTCAATCTACTCTCTTCTACTTGATGCAAGACGGTGGCTGCGAGAAGCGTAGTCTTCGACAGGATTAGCTATCCCCCTCTTATTCTGGCATTCTGCAGTTCAGTCCACTGATATGGCCTCCTTACACATATACCCATGCATATGTAGTGTAGTTCATTGCTTGCGAGTACTTTGGATGAGTACTCACGGTTGCTTTCTTCCCCCTTTTTCCCCTTTCCTTTCGTTCTGGTTGTCGCAACCAGATGCTGGAGTCCAGGAGCCAGATGCCACCGTCGACGACGACCCCTACTACACTGGAGGTGCCTACTACTACGTGCTGCCCGCTGATGACGACCGGGAGTAGTTTAGGAGGATCCCAGGCAGGAGGCCTGCGCCTCTTTCGATCTGTATCCCAGTTTGTGCTAGCCTTCTTAAGGCATACTTGTATAACTTATGTCTGTACTCAGATATTGTTGCTTCCGCTGACTCGTCTATGGTCGAGCACTTGTATTCGAGCCCTCGAGGCCCCTGGCTTGTATTATGATGCTTGTATGACTTATTTATGTTTTAGAGTTGTGTTGTGATATCTTCCCGTGAGTCCCTGATCTTGATCGTACACATTTGCGTGCATGATTAGTGTACGATTAAATCGGGGCGTCACAAGTTGGTATCAGAGCCGACTGCCTGTAGGAATCCCCCTTCCACACTCCTTGGCCGAAGTCGAGTCTAGACATTACAAAAACTTTTGCTAACTTGGCTGTGTGCCTTACGGGCCCACGTCGCCATTGGGTGGTATTAGGATCTTTTACTCCTCGACCTTTACTCTGGGACTCTGAACTCTTTTCTACTCGGGTTAAACGAATTTACTAACTCTGACATTAGGATCCCGTTACCACGTTCACCCCAAAGTTGGATAAGCCATAGTTATTCTGCAGGATAGCATTTTGAATAGTGCACGTGTTGTCATTTGACTCCATTGAAACATCTTTGTTTTCAGATGGAACCCGCGAGGCAGGTCGTGCGCCACACTGCGGCCATTGGTGCCTCAGGATCACCTGCTGTGCTAGCTGATATGATGACCTATCTGGGTTATCGCTAGCACCCTGAGTACACCGTCTACGAGGAGTACCAGGACTTTAACCAGGAGCAGTACCGTGCCATCGTCCACCTCTACTCTCGGGAGTATGAGTCCACTACCGTGCTGCACACCGCTCATGGTGTTGGAGTGACCATCGAGATGGCAGTCCACGATGCTGCTCATGCTGCTCTGACACGTCTTCGTGGAGAGTATCAGGCATTGGACACTTCCCCTTTCAGGCACATTCCTATCGCATCTGACGTTGGTGCGGAGGGATACTACACTGCCGCCTACTCCACCGTCACCCGAGAGCCTTTCCACCATCAGCGCCTGGTTCTGCATGCTAATGGGCTGGACCGAGCTAACAGAGCTCTTCGCCACGAGTTGTACACCACTCGTCAGCACCTTTATAGGGCTCTGACGCGGTTGCACCCCTTTGTCCGGTCTGGACAGCTGCCGCGTTCTGCGATCTACCCAGCCAGGACCGTGATGCCCCACGGTGTCGGATGGCCAGAGGTGGGAGGCTACTCTCCCGCACTTGGTCCTCTTCTGCCACCTGAGCGTCGGATTCTACACCAGAGTATCCGCGGCCCCCAGGCCACTGACGTGGAGGACTATCCGTTGCCCCACTACCAGCTGTCAGGTTACAGCTACCTTCACAGTACCTCCTGGGACTGATGTAGTCTTGTTCATTAGTCTTAGATGCACTCGCGAGCCTGCGTGCCGCCTATGATGACTTAATCTATGTACTGAACTCTGTGTACTGAACTCTATGTTCGACCCCTTTTGTAAGTTATGCCGACTATCTATGTGGTATCTGTTGTGCTCCTTTTATTATGCATGTTTCATCATGAATGACTCTTGTCTATGCAAATTTCTCAATACTGAACTACCCCTGTTATATATTAACAGGATGGTTAGACCAGCTGGTCGTGGTCGTGGTGGCAACTTCCCACCACCGCCTGAGTACATGGCTGGTATGATCCAACAGCTTGAGATGAATCGCCAGTTCATGGAAAACGTGATGGCTCAGTTTCCTCGCCCCAATATGAACCAGCATCCAAACACAACAACTCTGCAGGATTTCATACGCCTCAACCCAAGTGTGTACCGCAGCTCAACCCAGCCGCTGGATGCTGATGACTGGCTCCGTGACATCACCTATGAGATGGAGTCTGCTGATGTAGCCCCTGCCAGCTATGTCATTTTTGCTTCCTTCTTCCTGAAGGGACCCGCAGCTCAATGGTGGGACAGCCACAGGCGTACTCTGCCAGTTGGAACAATCATCACCTGGCCAGACTTCCAGGCTGCTTTCCGTGCCCGCTTCATCCCACAAGGAGTCATGGACCGGAAGAAGCGTGAGTTTCGAAACCTCACCCAAGGCAACAAGACTGTTGAAGCTTATCAGCGAGAGTTTCTGGACTTGTCTCGCTATGCTGAAGAGGACATTGCAACTGATGCACGTAGGCAGGAGAAGTTCCATGACGGCCTTCAAGCTGACATCAAGCTCGCACTTCTATTGCACGACTTTGCTGATTTCGCCACCTTGGTGAATAAGGCCATCAATGTTGAGACTGGTCTGCAAGAACACCAGAGCTCTCAAAGGCGCAACCGTGACACGGGCTCATCTTCGGGCCCTCCCTCGCAGAAGCGTAAGATATGGATCCCGAACAGCATGTACCGTCCAAATGCACCAGCCCCAAGGCAGTCTTACGCTGCACCTCGTCTGCCTACTGCTCCAACTAGGCAGCCAAGGCTTCCAGCTCCGCCACCCCAAGCTCCTGTTCCCACTCCCAATAATGGCCTGTGCTACAAGTGTGGTCAACCAGGTCACCGTGCTAGGGATTGCTTTCAGAATCAGAATCAACTGGCCCTTCCAACTACTGGTCGTGGAAACAACCAGGCCCGCAACAACAATGCCAAGTCTTATGGCCGTGTTCATGCCAACCACGTTGATCTGAATGAAGCTCAAGACCAGCCTGCTACTGTGATGGGTACACTCCTCGTAAATTCAGTACCTGCATCTGTTTTATTCGATACAGGTGCATCGCATTCATTCATGTCAGAAGATTTTGCATGCTTGCACGACATTAAATGTGAGGACATGAATGCTTCACTATTAGTACACACTCCTGCGGGCCAATGTCGAACCTCCATGATTTGCAACGACGTCCCTGTAGAAATCGAAGGACTGGAATTCCTTGTCTCTCCCATCGTACTGAAGTCCTGTAGCATTGACCTCATTCTGGGAATGAATTGGTTAAAGGCGCATACTGCTTCTATCGTTTGCGCCACCAAGACCGTCCATCTGCTACACCCTTCTGATGAGATAATAAGCTACAATGCCCATCTGGTTAAGAATGCCGAAGTAAGGCTCTATGCATTGAATGCATTGAACGCCGCACCACTCGAGGGCATTGAAAACATCCCCGTCGTGCGTGACTTCCTCGACGTCTTTCCAGAAGAACTCCCAGGGATTCCCCCCGCTAGAGCTGTTGAATTCGTCATCGACTTGAAACCAGACACTACTCCTATAGCCAAGCGACCCTACAAGATGCCGCCGCATGAACTCCTTGAGCTTAAGGAGGAAATCGATAAATCTCTTCAAAGTGGTTTCATTCGCCCAAGTTGCTCTCCTTGGGGAGCACCTTCTCTCTTTGTCAAGAAGAAAGATGGGACAAACCGATTGGTCCAAGACTACCGTCCTATAAACCAAGCTACCATTCAGAATAAGTATCCTCTTCCTCGGATCAATGATCTGTATGATCAATTGGCTGGATCATCAGTGTTCTCTAAACTCGACTTGAGGTTGGGTTACCACCAGATCCGTGTTCGTGAGGAAGATATCCCCAAGACCGCCTTTGTGACTCGTTATGGTTCATACGAGTACACCGTCATGTCTTTCGGCTTAACCAATGCTCCAGCCACCTTCTCTCGCCTGATGAACTATATATTCATGGATTACCTCGACAAGTTCGTCGTGGTTTATCTGGATGATATTCTGGTATTTTCCAAGAACGAAGAGGAACATGCTGAACATCTTCGCCTCGTGCTAGAAAAGCTACGAGAGCATCAACTTTATGCCAAGTTCTCCAAATGTGAATTCTGGCTTCCCGAAGTAACCTATCTCGGGCATGTCATCTCTAAGGATGGTATTGCCGTCAACCCTGAACGAGTTCAGGCTATTCTCGATTGGACTCCTCCGAAGAACGTTAAGCAAGTCAGAAGTTTTCTCGGTCTCGCCAGCTACTGCCGTCGATTCGTCGAGAACTTCTCCAAGATTGCCAGGCCTCTGACTAACCTATTGCATAAGGGCGTCAAGTTCCAGTGGACAGACAAATGTCAGGAAAGCTTCCAGGCACTCAAAGACAAGTTGACTTCTGCCCCAGTACTAGCTCCTCCTGATACTAAGAAGGACTTCGTCATTTACTGCGACGCTTCCCGTCAAGGACTAGGCTGTGTCCTAATGCAAGAGCGCAAAGTGGTTGCTTATGCCTCTCGGCAATTGCGCCCTCACGAAGAGAACTACCCAGTTCACGACCTCGAACTTGCTGCTGTCATTCATGCACTAAAACAGTGGTGACATTACCTACTCGGTAATCGTTGCGAGATCTTCACTGACCACCAAAGTCTGAAGTATCTGTTTACTTAGCCAGACCTGAACCTCCGTCAGCAGAGATGGATGGAGACTGTTGCAGACTTTGATTTGGGTATTTACTATACCCCAGGCAAGGCTAATGTAATGGCTGATGCCTTGAGCCGCAAGTCTTACTGCAACCACCTCCAGGTTCACAAGGTTCAGCCCTCACTTGTTGAAGAATTCAGAAAGCTAAACCTCCATATTGTTCCTCCGGGTGCACTCGCTCCCCCTTCCCCGGAGTTCCGCAAGATGAATCTCCGTGTTGTTTCCCAGGGTTCCCTCTATACCCTGGCTGTTGAACCCGATCTCGTGGGCACCATTAAGACAATGCAGGGATTTGACTCTGAAGTCTACAAGATTAAGCAAGACCTCAAAGAAGGAAGTCCCTCATCCTTCACTATTGCTGATGATGGCGCCTTGTACTTCAAGGGCCGCCTAGTGGTGCCATGTAAGAAGGAAAACCTGAATATGACTCAGGAGGTTATGAAAGAAGCTCATGATACGCCTCTATGTATCCACCCTAGTAGTACAAAGATGTACCAAGACATCCGCCAGAGATTCTGGTGGTCTAACATGAAGCAAGACATTGCTCGTTATGTTGCTGAATGTGACGTTTGCCGTCGTATCAAAGCAGAACATCAAAGGCCTGCTGGAACTCTGCAACCTATATCTATTCCTGAATGGAAATGGGACCATGTCGAGATGGACTTCGTTACTGGATTTCCCAAATTGTAAAAGGGTAATGATGCTATTCTTGTCGTCATTGACCGACTTTCTAAAGTTGCACATTTTCTGGCTGTCAAGGAAACGATCACTGCTAGTCAGCTGGCAAACCTCTACATGACCAGAATTGTCTCGCTTCACGGTATTCCATTGGTAATCAGTTCAGACCGTGGCAGCTTATTCACTTCAAGATTCTGGGCAAGTTTCCAAGAAGCTATGGGCACTCATCTGTCTTTCAGCACTGCTTTTCATCCTCAGTCACAAGGGCAAGTTGAACGTGTCAACCAAGTTCTCGAAGACATGCTTCGAGCTTGTGTTATATCCTTCGGCAAGAAATGGGAGGAATCTCTCCCGTATGCTGAGTTCTCTTATAATAATAGCTATCAAGCTAGTCTGAAGATGGCCCCCTTCGAAGTGTTATATGGACGAAAGTGCCGAACCCCTCTGAACTGGTCAGAAACTGGGGAACGTCCACTCTTTGGTCCGGATATTATCCAACATGCCGAAGAGCAAGTCCGCATTATTCGCGAGAATCTCAAGACTGCTCAGTCACGCCAAAAGAGTAATTATGACCGTCATCATAAAGACATGGTCTATCAACCTGGCGAAAAGGCCTATCTTCGAGTTACACCAATGAAGGGTGCTCACCGCTTCGGGATCAAGGGCAAGCTAGCTCCGCGCTATATTGGCCCATTCACTATTCTCGAGAGGCGTGGAAAAGTGGCATATCAACTGGAGCTTCCGCCGAACCTTTCTCAGGTTCACGATGTGTTCCATGTATCACAGCTCCGCCGCTGTTTCAAGGACCCAATCCGAGCAGTGGATCATGAAGTGCTCGAATTGCAACAGGACCTCTCCTATAAAGAGCATCCGGTCCGCATTCTCGACCAAGCTGAACGCCGCACCCGCCAGAAGGCGATCAAGTTCCTCAAAGTCCAGTGGTCGCACCATTCTGAAGATGAAGCCACTTGGGAACGTGAGGATCGCCTGCGTGATGAATACCCCGCACTGTTTCCTTCTACCTCCTAAATCTCGGGACGAGATTTCTTGTAGTGGAGGAGATTTGTAACGCCCGGATAATTAGGCTACAGTAAAACTCTTTTAATGATGCCATGTCATCCGTGTTACTGTTGCTAATCAAGTGGTAGTTCAAAATCATTGCAAATTCAAAATATGAATTAGTGACAAACACCCTAAGTTTTCAAAAGGCAAAGCGAAAATGTTCGGGGGTTGCCAAATATTGCACTGGTAATTATGGTGAAGCAAACACCATTTTATAAAATGCCTAAATGCCCTAATACTAAATAAAACAGAAAGGGAAAAAAAAGGAAAACCAAAAAAAAGGGGGGGGGAAGCCCCCTGGACCAGCCAGCCCAACCCACCCGCACGGCCATCGCCAATCCCCCTGGCCCGCAGCCAGACTGGCCGGCCCAGCCGGCCCAGCCCCCGCACCGCGTCCCCTTCCCCTGTTCCCCCGACCCGGGTCGGAACAGGGCGCGTCCCAGCCGAACCCACCTCGCCGGCGACGAGGCGAGCGGATAAGGACGCCGATGCCGCGCCCCTCGGTCTCCCCTCCCACTCGCCCCCGCGCTCGCCCTCGGCCCCCGCGCCTCTCCCTCTCCCCTCCAGATCCATCTCCCCCTCCTTCCCCCACCGCAACCGAGCGCCGCCATGGCCTCGCCGCCGTGAATCGCACGGCCACAGTCGCCGCCTCGCCGCGCCTGCGTGCCCGTCAACGCCTCCGTCACCTTCCTCGCCTACCGGAGGCCTCAGCTGGAGCTCGGAGGCGCTGCAGCATCGGATCCCCTTCGTCCCCTTCTCCGGCTGCCATCGATCTTCTTCGTCTCCGGCGCCGCCCCTGCAGCTCCTAAACCGCCACCGAGCCTTCTTGTGTGCTCCACGGTGAGCTCTCCTTCCTCTCCGCTCTCTTCTCCTCGCCCCAACGTGCTCGTAATCACCGCCTCGTACGTGCCCGAACCCATCACCGCGGGAGCTCATCGCCGACGAGCTTCCGGCGACCAAATGGTCCCGCTCCAGTGCCCGTTTAGCTCGCCCGCGCACGTAGAGCCTGCCTAGTCTCTTCTTTTGCTCCGTAGCCCGCTGTTCCGCCGTCTCCGACATCCACCCGTACGAGTCGCCGCCTCCGCTGCTCGCCGGCGTGGTTCCGGTCATCCCCGAGACCAACCCGTAGCCCCATGCGACGCGCGACGTCGTTAGCTTTCGAACGGGAGTAGCCACGCCCGTTTTGGGCCACCGTGGCGGAATCCCGAAGCTCGCCGGCGTCCTCCGCCGTGTTTTGGCTTGCCAAAGCCAACTCCGGCGCCGGCATCCGACGTGGCTGACCTGGGGCTACCACCAGGGTCACTGCCAACGGGTCCCACGGGCCCCAGTTGACTGGGTTGACCAGTCAACCCTGCTGACTTGGCAACCCCCAGCCACTGACCAGTGGGGCCCACCCCCTAATTAACAGGAATTAATTAAATTAGTTTAGTTAACCTAAATTAGACAATGACAGGTGGGCCCAGTAGTTTAATAACCGAATTTAGATTAGTTTGAACCCTGTTTAACCCACTGTCTATGACAGGTGGGTCCCCCATGTCAATTTGACTAGTCAACCGAACTGCTGGCTGCTGACGTCACTCTTATGTCATGCTGACGTCATAAATTCATTTTCGAATTAAATAATTAATTAATTAAATTTCAGAAATTAATATAGTCTTTAGAAAATCATATCTTTTAATCCGTAACTCGGATGAAAATACTTTCTACATGAAAGTTGCTCAGAACGACGTGACGATTCCGGATACGCAGTCCGTTCGTCCGCCACACACCCCTAACCTATCGAACTCGCAACTTTCCCCTCCGGTTCATCAGTCCGAAAACGCGAAACACCGGGAATACTTTCCCGGATGTTTCCCCCTTTCGTCGGTATCACCTACTACCGCGATTGGGCTCACCTAGCATCGTTACTTGTCATGTCATGCATCGATATGCATTTGTTTGCATGGTATTCATTGTTTCTTCCCCCTCTTCTCTCCGGTAGACTACGAGACCGACGTTGCTGCTGCCCAGTTCGACTACGGAGTTGACGACCCCTCTCTCTTGCCAGAGCAACCAGGCAAGCCCCCCCCCTTGATCACCAGATATCGCCTATTCTACTCTATACTGCTTGCATTAGAGTAGTGTAGCATGTTACTGCTTTCCGTTGATCCTATTCTGATGCATAGCCTGCCATTGTTGCTACACCTGTTGATACCTTACCTGCAATCCTAAATGCTTAGTATAGGATGCTAGTTTATCATCATTGGCCCTACATTCTTGTCAGTCTGCCTTGCTATACTATCGGGTCGTGATCACCTGGGAGGTGATCACGGGTATATACTATACATACATACATACTATACAGATGGTGACTAAAGTCGGGTCAGCTCGAAGAGTACCCGCGAGTGATTCACGGATTGGGGGCTGAAAGGACCTTTGTCCCGACGGCCCTCTGGGTGGATCTTTGTGGCGGAGCGACAGGGCAGGTTGAGACCGCCTAGGAGAGAGGTGGGCCTGGCCCTGTTCGCCGTTCGCGGATACTTAACACGCTTAACGAGATCTTGGTATTTGATCTGAGTCGGCTACGAGCCTATACGCACTAACCATCTACGCGGGAGTAGTTATGGGTATCCCGGCGTCGTGGTATCAGCCGAAGCACTTCAGACGTCAGCGACGGAGCGGCGCGCACCGGATTGGAACGTAAGCCTGCTCTTGTATTAAGGGGGCTAGTTCTGCTTCCGGCCGCCCACGCAACGTGCAGGTGTGCTATGGGCGATGGGCCCAGACCCCTGTGCGCTTAGGTTTAGACCGGCGTGTTGGCCTCTCTGCTTTGCCTAGGTGGGGCTGCGACGTGTTGATCTTCCGAGGCCGGGCATGACCCAGGAAAGTGTGTCCGGCCAAATGGGATCAAGCGTGTTGGGTTATGTGGTGCACCCCTGCAGGGAAGTTAATCTATTCGAATAGCCGTGATCTTCGGTAACAGGACGACTTGGAGTTGTACCTTGACCTTATGACAACTAGAACCGGATACTTAATAAAACACACCCTTCCAAGTGCCAGATACAACCGGTGGTCGCTCTACCTCAGGGATATGAGGAGGGGATCGCCGGGTAGGATTATGCTATGAGATGCTATTTGGAGATGCTACTTGGAGGATTTCAATCTACTCTCTTCTACTTGATGCAAGACGGTGGCTGCGAGAAGCGTAGTCTTCGACAGGATTAGCTATCCCCCTCTTATTCTGGCATTCTGCAGTTTAGTCCACTGATATGGCCTCCTTACACATATACCCATGCATATGTAGTGTAGTTCATTGCTTGCGAGTACTTTGGATGAGTACTCACGGTTGCTTTCTTCCCCCTTTTTCCCCTTTCCTTTCGTTCTGGTTGTCGCAACCAGATGCTGGAGTCCAGGAGCCAGATGCCACCGTCGACGACGACCCCTACTACACTGGAGGTGCCTACTACTACGTGCTGCCCGCTGATGACGACCGGGAGTAGTTTAGGAGGATCCCAGGCAGGAGGCCTGCGCCTCTTTCGATCTGTATCCCAGTTTGTGCTAGCCTTCTTAAGGCATACTTGTATAACTTATGTCTGTACTCAGATATTGTTGCTTCCGCTGACTCGTCTATGGTCGAGCACTTGTATTCGAGCCCTCGAGGCCCCTGGCTTGTATTATGATGCTTGTATGACTTATTTATGTTTTAGAGTTGTGTTGTGATATCTTCCCGTGAGTCCCTGATCTTGATCGTACACATTTGCGTGCATGATTAGTGTACGATTAAATCGGGGCGTCACATTGAGGACGGATCCTCACTAGCCTGTCGGGTGTGCTTGTTACCGGGCGAAGCACCTTGCCGCCCTTGGCACGGCTGCTCGATCCGTCGAGCTTGACTCAAGTCAGAACCGAGAGCGTTGTCGACGGCGAAAGGTTACCCTGCTGCTCTTGACGCGGCCACTTGAACTGTCGAGCGGACTCGAAACAGAACAAGGGCGTTGCCGATCGCAGGAGGGCCCCTCTGCGTACAGGCTCTCCATACATAGGCTGAACCATCGAGGATGATAACCTTATATTTAAGGAGAAAAACTTGAAATTTCAGCATGACTTAGCTCTCTCGTCGCCACCTCGGCGTCCTTCGCGCCACGGGCAGCGCCGCCTTCTTGGCTGCCTTCTCCGCAGGAGCCGTGGCGATGAAGAATAGCTAGGTCGACTGCTAGGCTAGATTCTCACAGTTGCGCCCCCTACCTGGCGCGCCAAAGATGTCGGTGGGAAACGACACCTATGGGATCACTGGAATCCCTTCTACGGTTGCGGGGCGCGGGGATCGTGAGAAGAGCAGGACTAGTAGACAACACAAAGGGGATTTACCCAGGTTCGGGCCGCAAAGATGTGTAAAACCCTACGATCCTGCTTTGGTGGATGTATTTAGTGTTCTTGAGCTCTTGAACTAGCTCTGGGTGCCGCTAGGTTCAAAAGAGCCGAATCCTTCTCCCGTGTGCTATGGGCCTCCTTTTATAGGCGAAAGGGGCTGCCACAGTGGCTTATAGGAGGTGGAAAGTGTTACAGTGCTATGAGCTTATCGCTGGTATTACAGGACAAAGCGCATTTAATGCGAGGCTTAGGTGTCCCTTCACTTTATGGGGGACGGGAGCGAGGCCCGTCCCGTCCATCGCCGCTCCTCCTTGCTTCGACATGCGCATAGGCCAGCGATGCATGCGGTGCCATGTAGGCAGGCAGGCAGCTGAGGTGGCGCGGTGGTGGAGTCTCCACGAAAGGATGTATGTTGCCACACAGGTGCCTGCCCAGCTGGTTGGGTCGGCAGCTGCATGCTAACGGCGGTGGAGACTTGGCTGGCGCGGGCCTGGCAGTGGCCCTGCTGGCGCGCTTGGTGAGGGCCTTGCCGGGTGGCCCGACAAGGGTCTTGCCGGGTGGCCCGGCAAGGGTCTTGCCGTGGCGCGCAGGCGTCCCCAGCAAGGATCTTGCCGGGGGTCTTGTGGGTTTCTTTGGTGAGGATGGTTGCCTTCCTATCCTCATTTGACCTTGACTATTCTTTTTCTTCACAAAGATCTCCATGCCACCATGGAGGTGCCTCCCGAGCCCTGTCCCAACGCGTTCATTTAGCGTCAGTGAGCTTAAAGGTGGCTCGCTCAACTGGTGGGGGCGAGCTGTCCCGGCAAGGGTCCATGCCGGGGAAAACCTGCTTCGTCCATCTGACCTTTGTGGCCTTGGTCCTTGTCGTTGCTTTGCTTGTCTTCTGCCTTCGGCTTCTCCTCGGCTTCCCTTTCCTGCCCTGTTATGCGTGGCTGTGGCGGGTGGCTCCGACTGTCCGTGCACAAGTCAAGGGTTCAAAAGCAGAGCCCCTACTTTTGTACACCGACAGCTCACGTACGAGATTTTTCGTTTCTTGGTTGGACTCTTCTCAATCTTTTTGCTAGCCTTCATTTTGCACTAAGTATGATCACTACTTGTGCATCCAAAACCCTTTAAACCAGTTTTGCCACATGATTCCACTATACCTACCTATATGCGGTATTTTCATGTCGTTCTAAGCAAATTTGCATGTGTCATCTCTAATTTTCAAAATAAATTTCTCTTTTGTGTGCTCATACCGCTCGCGAGGCAGTGAGGGGTGGCCGATGTTTTCCATGCTAGATGTGTTATTCTAACGATGAGTGTTTATTCACTTGTCATTGCACGAGAGTACGGCAAATGTATTAGGGATGCCCAGTCTAGAAATGAAAAATGAATTTACTTTATGTTGTCAAATAATAAATTCCTCCGAAAGTGTTGGTATGGAGGGCACTCGTGGATACTGTTAGACATGGAAAGTGAAAGTATGGTGCAAAAAGGAATAAACTTTATTTTCTGTTTGGGAACCGCCTATGATGTATCTAGCATGGAAAGTGTTGGGAACTCTAAGTTGTTTTTGTTGGTGGGAAAAGTATGCCTCCCAAAATGTTTTTATCTCTCATTTTTATTGCTTTGAGCTCTGGCACCTCTACAAATCCCTACTTCCCTCTGCGAAGGGCCTTTCTTTAATTTATGCAATTTTTATTTTTGAACTTGAGTCTCGATCCTCTCTTATAAAGCACCAACTAAGGGGCACTATGATCGTATTTGAGCATTGGGTGTATATGCGAGTGTGTTTCATGAATGGATCAATGATTAAGCATAATGGGCTAGGGATAACTTGCTTTAGCGTTGATATTTTGAAAGACATGGTTGCTTCTTGATATGCTTGAGTATTAAAGTCTTCATGTCAAAACTAGACTATTGCTTTGAATCATATAAAAGTCCAAATGTCCATGCTACAAAGAAAAGAATATGTGATGAACAATTTAGGCAGCATTCCACATCAAAAATTATGTTTTTATCATTTGCCTACTCGAGGACGAGCAGGAATTAAGCTTGGGGATGCTGATATGTCTCCAACGTATCTATAATTTTTGATTGTTCCATGCTGTTATATTATCATTCTTGGATGTTTTACAATCATTTTATAACCATTTTATATCATTTTTTTGGTGCTAACCTATTGACATAGTGCCCAGTGTGAGTTGTTGTTTTCTGCTTGTTTTTTACATCGTAGGAAATCAACACCAAGCGGAGTCCAAACGCAGCGAAACTTTTGGTGGATTTTTCTAGAACAGAAGACACAAGATGGGCCGAAGAAGTATGAGAGGGGTGCCCCGAGGGGGTCACAAGCAACTAGGGCACGCCTAGGGGCCCAGGCGCGCCAAAGTGAGTTATGCCCACCTCGGTGGCCTCCCACACCGCCTCTTTGCTCTATAAATACCGCCAATATTACAGAACCCTAGGGGAGTCGACGAAAATCAATTCTAGCCACCGCAAGTTCCCGAAACAACAGATCCAATCTAGACATCATCAAGGAGGGGTTCATCATGTCCATTGGTGCCTCTCCGATGATGCGTAAGTAGTTCTTTGTAGACCTACAAGTCCTTAGTTAGTAGCTAGATGGCTTCCGCTTTATCTCTTGATTCTCAATACAATGGTCTCTTGGAGATCCATATGATGTAAGTCTTTTTGCGGTGTGTTTCTTGGGATCCGATGAACTTTGAGTTTATGATCAGATCTATGTTTTTATCCATGAAAGTTATTTGAGTCTTCTTCGAACTCTTATATGCATGATTGATTATAGCCACATATTTCTTCTCTGATATTTGGGTTTTTTTTGGCCAACTTGATCTATTTATCTTGCAATGGGAAGAGGTGCTTTGTGATGGGCTCGATCTTACGGTGCTTGATCCCAGTGACAGAAGGGGAAACGACACGTATGTATCGTTGCTATTAAGGATACCAAGATGGGGTCTATTTGTACATAAATAGATCTTGTCTACATCATGTCATCGTTCTTATTAAATTACTCCATTTTCCATGAACTTAATACACTAGATGCATGCTAGATAGCGGTCGATGTGTGGAGTAATAGTACTAGATGCAGGTAGGAGTCGGTCTACTAATATTGGATGTGATGCCTATATAATGATCACTGCCTGGATATCGTCATGAGTATTTGAAGTTCTATCAATTGCCCAACAGTAATTTTTTTCCCACTGTTTGCTATTTTTCTCGAGAGAAACCACTACTGAATCCTACGGTCCCCGGGTCTCTTCTTCAATATACTTGCATTCATGATCTATTTTCCTTTTCTTTTATTTTCAGTTCTATCAAACAAAAAATACAAAATACCTTGCTACACTTTATTTTATTTGCGATTTATTTATCCAATCTATTACAACTTTCTTTCATCAACGTGCTTTCTTGCGTCGTTATCCGAAAGGGATTGACAGCCCCTTTAACACATTTGGTTGCGAGTAATTTTTATTTGTGTGCAGGGGCTATTTACATTGTGTTGCGTAGTTCTCCTACTGGTTCGATAACCTTCGTCTCATCACTTAGGGAAATACCTACCGTTGATGTGCTGCATCATCCCTTCCTCTTTGGGGAAATACCGATGTAGTTCAAGCAAACATCAGAAAGCCAGGCAATCCAGTCATATGGTCGAAACACAAGGCAATCCCTACTCACTCACATTGATATCTATTGATGGGCATCTCCATAGCCTGTTAATTTCCCTAGTTGATTTGAGACTTTCTTCTTCTTTTTGTCTTCTCCACAAACACCATATTCTATTCCACCTATAGTGTTATATCCATGGCTCACGCTCATGTATTGCGTGAAAGTTGAAAAGGTCTGAGAACACCAAAAGTATGAAACAATTGCTTGGCTTTTCATTGGGGTTGTGCATGATGAAATACTTTGTGTGATGAAGATGGAGCATAGCCAGACTATATGATTTTGTAGGGATAACTTTCTTTGGCCAGTTATTTTGAGAATACATGATTGCTTTATTAGTATGTTGAAGTATTATTGTTTTTATGTCAATATTAAACTTTTGTATTGAATCTTATGGATCTGAATATTCATGCCACAATAAAGAAGATTACATGGATAAATATGTTAGGTAGCATTCCACATAAAAAAATCGGTTCTTATCATTTACCTACTAGAGGACAAGCAGGAATTAAGCTTGGGGATGCTTAATACGTCTCCAACGTATATATAATTTTTTATTGTTCCATGCTATTATATTATCTGTTTTGGATGTTTTATATGCGTGAATATGCTATTTATATTATTTTTGGGACTAACTTATTAACCTAGATCCCAGTGTCAGTTTCTGTTTCCTTGTTTTTGAATTTTACACAAAAGGAGTATCAAACGGAGTCCAAATGGAATAAAACTTTCGCGATGATTTTTCTTGGACCAGAAGACATCTAGAAGACTTGGAGAGGGGGCAAAGGAGTCCCGACGAGGCCACAAGCCTGCTAGGCATGCCCCAGGGGGCGCACCCTGAGGGCTTGTGGGCCCCTCGGAGGTCCCCTAACCCTAATTCTTGCACTATAAATTCCCAAACCATCAGAGGCACCCACCAAAAAAAATTCCGCCACCGCAAGCCTCTTTTCCCATGAGATCCCATCTTGGGGCCTTTTCCGACACCCTGCCGGAGGGGGATTCAATCATGGAGGGCATTGATGCCTGCTTGAACTACGTCAGTATTTCCCCAAAGAGGAAGGGATGATGCAGCACAACGACGATAGGTATTTCCCTCAGTGATGAGACCAAGGTTATCGAACCAGTAGCAACATAACGTAAACAGCCCCTGCACACAAATAACAAATACTCGCAACCCGACGTGGTAAAGGGGTTGTCAATCCCTTTCGGGTAATGATGCCTCAAGTTGGCGAGTAGACGTGATAAAGTCGTGATAGATAGGATAAATAGATCGTAAAATAAATGAAGTGCAGCAAGGTATTTTTGTATTTTTGGTTTAGTAGATCTGAAAATAAAAGCAAAGGAAAATAGATCGCAGAGGCAAATATGATGAGAAGAGACCCGGGGCCGTATGTTTCACTAGCGGCTTCTCTCAAGAAAAAATAGCAAACGGTGGGAAAACAATTACTGTCGGGCAATTGATAGAATTTCAAATAATCATGATGATATCCAGACAATGATCATTATATAGGCATCACATCCAAGATTAGTGACCGACTCCTGTTTGCATCTACTACTATTACTCCACATGTCGACCGCGATCCAGCATACATCTAGTGTATTAAGTTCATTGAAAACCGGAGTCATGCAATAAGAACGATGACATGATGTAGACAAGATCTATTTATGTAGAAATAGACCCCATCTTGTTATCCTTAATAGCAACGATACATATGTGTCGTTTCCCTTTCTGTCACTGGGATCAAGCATGTAAGATCGAGTCCATCACAAAGCACCTCCTCCCATTGCAAGATAAATAGATCAAGTTGGCATCGGAGAAGAAATACGAGACTAAAATGAATCATGCATATAAGAGATCAAAGAAGACTCAAATAACTTTCATGGATAAAAACATAGATCTGATCATAAACTCAAAGTTCATCGGAACCCAACAAACACACCGCAAAAAGACTTACATCATATGGATCTCCAAGAGACCATTGTATTGATAATCAAGAGAGAGAGAGAGAGAGAGAAAGAGAGAGAGAGAGAGAGAGAGAGAGAGAGAGAGAGAGGAAGCCATCTAGCTAGTTACTACGGACCCGTAGGTCTACAAAGACCTACTCACGCATCATCGGAGAGGCACCAATGGACATGATGAACCCCTCCGAGATGGTGCCTAGATTGGATCTGGTGTTTTTGGAACTTGCAGCGGCTGGAATTGATTTTTGTCGACTCCCCTAGAGTTTCTGGAATATTGGGGTATTTATGGAGCAAAGAGGCCGTGCAGGAGGCCACTAAGGTGGGCACAACCCACCAGGGCGCGCCTTGGCCCCCAGGTGCGCCCTGGTGGGCTGTGCTCCCCTTGGAGCTCCACTCAGGTGCTTTGTTGGCCCACTGGATGTTTTCTAGTCCCAAAAAATCCCCAAAAAGTTTTGCTGCGTTTAGACTCCGTTTGGTATTAATTTCCTGCGATGTAAAAAACAGGCAGAAAACAGCAACTGGCACTGGGCACTATGTCAATAGGTTAGTACCAAAAAATGATATAAAATGACTATAAAATTATTGTAAAACATCCAACAATGATAATATAATAGCATGAAACAATCCAAAATTGTAGATAAATTGGAGACGTATCAGCATCCCCAAGCTTAATTCCTGCTTGTCCTCGAGTAGGTAAATAGTAAAAACAGAATTTTTGATGTGGAATGCTGCCTAACATGTTCATCACATAATCTTTTCTTTATAGCATGGACATTTGGACTTTTATATGGTTCAAAGAAATAGTCTAGTTTTGACATTAAGACTTTAATACTCAAGCATACCAACAAGCAACCATGTCTTTCAAAATATCAACACTAAAGCAAGTTATACCTAGCCCATTATGCTCAATCATTGATCCATTCATGAAACACACTTGAATATGAGCTACACCCAATGCTGAAATATGATCATAGTGCCCCTTAGTTGGTGCTTTATGAGAGAAGATGGAGACTCAAATTCCAAATAAAAATTGCATAAAGTAAAAGAAAGGCCCTTTGTAGAGGGGAGTAGGGATTTGTAGAGGTGCCAGAGCTTAAAGTGAAAATTGAGAGATAAAAACATTTTGGGAGGCATACTTTTCCCACTAACGAAAACGACTTAGAGCTCCCAACAATTTCCATGCTAGATACATCATAGGCGGTTCGCAAACAGAAAATAAAGTTTATTCCTTTTTCCACCATTACTTTCACTTTCCATGGCTAACCGTATCCATGGGTACCCTCCATACCAACACTTTCCAAGAAATTTATTATTTGACAACATAAAGTAAATTCATTTTTCATTTTGGGATTAGGCATCCCTAATACCTTTGTCATACTCTCGTGCAATGACAAGTGAATAAACACTCATTATGAGAATAACACATCTAGCATGGAAAGTATTGGCCACCCCTCACCGCCCCGCGAGCGGTACAAGCACACAAAAGAGAAATTTAATTTGAAAATTAGAGATGGCACATGCAAATTTGCTTAGAACGGCATGGAAATACCGCATATAGGTAGGTATAGTGGACTCATATGGCAAAAACTGGTTTAAAGGGTTTTTGATGCACAAGTAGTGATCATACTTAGTGCAAAAATGAAGGCTAGCAAAAAGATTGAGAAGCGATCAACCAAGAAACTAAAAATCTCGTACCCAAGCATTAAGCATAAGTAACACCGAATAATGCACCACAAGTAGGATATAAATTTCATTGCATAACTATTGACTTTCGTGCTTGCATAGGGAATCACAAACCTTAACATCAATATTATTACTAAAGCATAATTACTCATCAACGTGACTCACATATCATATCGTCGTATCTCAAAAACATTACTAAGAATCAAATTTATTTTGTCCAATGATCTTCATGAAAGTTTTTATTATATCCTCCTTGGATATCTATCACTTTGGGACTATTTTCATAAGTTGCTTTTGATAAGCTCAAACAAATTTAAGTGAAGAACATGAGCATACTTTCTCAAAAAATAATCTAAGTGAAGCAAGCGAGAATTTCTTAAAAAAATTACTAACTCCCAAATTAATATAAGTGAAGCATGAGAGCATTTCTTCAAAAATAACAAAGCACACCATGCTCAAAAAGATATAAGTGAAGCACTAGAGCAATTCCATGGCTCTACAAATTTAACTGAAGCATAGGAGCAAGCATAGCATAATTTTAGGCTCTCTCAAAAAGGTGTGTCCAGCAAGGATTCAAGACTTAAAACACAAAGCAAAACAATCAAATACTCATACCATACAAGACGCTCCAAGCAAAACTCATAATATGTGACGAATAAAAATATAGTTCCAAGTAAAATACCGATGGTTGTTAGAAGAAAGAGGGGATGCCACTCGGGGGCATCCTCAAGCTTAGTTGCTTGCTACTTCTTGAATATTATCTTGAGGTTCTTCCGGCATCCCCAAGCTTAGCCTTTTGCTAATCCTTATTCCTTCATCGATCGTAAGATCACCCAAAACTTGAAAACTTCAATCACACAAAACTCAACAAAACCTTCATGAGATCCGTTAGTATAAGAAAGCAAACCACTACTATAAGTACTGTTGCAAACCCATTCATATTTTATTTTTGCATTATATATACTATATTCCAACTTTTATATGGAAAAAACTCTTCAAACAAAACCATAGAATCATTAAAACAAGCACACAACACAAAGAAAACAGAATCTGTCAAAAACAGAACAGTCTGTAGCAATCTGACTACCTCGAAAAGTTCTGTAACTCCAAAAATTCTGAAAAATGAGGACAATGCGAATATTTTTTTATTAATATTCTGAAAAAAGAATCAACTCAAAAGCACTCTTCTGATAAAAATTAAAAATAACTCAGTGAGCGCAAAAGTTTCTGTTTTCAGCAAGATCAAATCAACTCTCACCCAAATCATCCCAAAGGCCTTACTTGGCACAAACACTAATTTAAACCACAAAAACACATCTAATCAAAGGCTATCTAAATTATTTATTGAAAAACAGCAAGGAAAAATATTAATTTGTCTCCCAACAAGCGCTTTTTCTTTCAAGCCTTTTTAGCTAGGCATTGATAATTTTGATCATGCTCTCATGAAAGACAAGAATTGATAATTTTGATGATGCTCTCTCGAAAGTAGAACAGGATAGAGGTTGGACCGGTGAACTGATCTGCAGAACACAAGTATTTTAACTTGTCTGAGAAAAGGGGTCAAAGACGAACAATATGGCTGGAACCACGATTGCAAAAGACAAATCAAGGATACGAGATCAATTTATACAATGGGGACAATCATTGTTATGAGAAGCTTCCATGATAAGATCTACGCCGTTTCCATGGGCATGAACACAAAGTTCAAGGTCGACTCCCACTTCTCCAATGCATAACCTTTCATTCACTTCTCGTGTTCGATGAAGTTGTACTGTTGAAATTTTATCTGGCAAAATATCAAAAGAGTATGACTCGTGAAAACCCTTGGGTCCACACGGATTAGGGAAAGCATAGGTTCAACCCATAGGGGCATCTTAGGAACATATACCATGAATTTCAAGAATAAATGATGCAAGTTCGTAAGTAGAGCATGGTTGACAAAAGCATGGGGTACAATTTACCAAAGGCACTGTGTATCAGGGGAAGAGCTCACAAGGTTATTGATATGAAGGACACCGTTGGATAATAATTCATCAAAGGATCTAGTGGACCAGAAAGAATCTGATGTGAGTAATGGTAGTCAACCAGAAGAAGAAAGAACACGAAGGCATCATATTATTTAACTATCTGAATAATTCGAAACTTAAGTACAAAGGAATTAAGATTTCCAGATCAGAAGCAGACGCTCTGATTAAAAGAGTAGTAAGTTGAATATAAGTAGATGGGAAATCACTCAAGGTTTGATTGCAGAGAACCAGTACATGTCCAAAATGATGTCTGAGCCGGAAGGATAATTTCTAGGGAATAACTGATGATTACATGCATTCACACACATGTTGAATCAACAGGATCAGAATGTCGATCGCAAAAGATTTTAATGAATATTGCTAGACATATGGAATTCATCATAATGCAAGTAGACAAGTATTTGCAGAGCATTAGTTGGCAGAGGATTATCGGAAGACCAGATAGTATTTCAAAGTATCTTGTGGGTCACATGATCAACTAGGAATGAACAAATCCTTGATAAGTGTGAGGAATTATCGGTAGACGTATTCAAGCGAAAAGGGAGTTGCAAGGCAACAGGCAAAAGGATTCTTAAAAGTCGGGGAATATTTTGATGTATCTTTTAATAACAAGAACAACTGGAATGAAAGTAAGAATGGCAAGTGTATGTAGTTATTCATAGGGACTTATCAGAGGTAGAGGATTGCAAAAGTGATGGGCACAAAGTCTTAAGAGAACATCATAGAGTACCTTCGGAATCTTCTGGTGTAGCAGGCGATCATCTACAATAAGGGGCTCTCCGGGAGGAATTAGTTATGAGAACCTAGAGTTAGAGTTAGCAAAATCATTTAACCCGAATAGAAGAGAGATCAGAGTTCCGTAGTAAAGATTGAGGAGTAAAAGATTCACCCAATTGTGATGTGGGCCCGTAAGCCACACAACAATGTTAGTAAAAGTTTTTCAAAGACTAGACTCAACTTCGGCCAAGGAGTTGGAAAGGGGGTCCTACAGGCAGTCGGCTCTGATACCAACTTGTGATGCCCCCGATTCAATTGTACACTAATCATACACGCAGATGTGTACAATCAGGGACTCACGGGAAGATATCACAACACAACTCTAGACACAAATTAAAATAAAACAAGCTTTATATTACAAGCCAGGGGCCTCGAGGGCTTGAATACTGTGACGCCCCCGATTCAACCGTACACTAATCATACACGCAAATGTGTACAATCAAGATCAAGGACTCACGGGAAGATATCACAACACAACTCTAGACACAAATAAAATAATACAAGCTTTATATTACAAGCCAGGGGCCTCGAGGGCTTGAATACATAGCTCGATACACAAGAGTCAGCGGAAGCAACAATATCTAAGTACAGACATAAGTTAAACAGGACTACCTTAAGAAGGCTAGCACAAACATCAACGATCGAAGAGGCAAGGCCTCCTGCCTGGGACCACCTAACTACTCCTGGTCGTCGGCGGTCTTCATGTAGCAGCATCCATCAGCGATGGCATCTGGCTCCAGGGATCCACCATCTGGTTGCATCAACTGAAAAGAAGAAAGAAGGGGGAAAAGGGGAAGCAAAGCAACCGTGAGTACTCATCCAAAGTACTCGCAAGCATCAGATCTATACTAAGTATGCACTAGTATCAAATGGAAGGTTTGTATATGTGGACTGAACTGCAGAATGCCAGAATAAGGGGGAAGACCTAGCCTATCGAAGACTAGCATCTTCACGCAGCTCCGAGCGTCTTGCAGCATGTAGAAGAGTAAAGAATAGCAGTTTATAATTAACAAGCATGTTGTAACATTAATGCCCAGAGATCCTTCCTCGACTCCCTGCGAGAAAGCAATCCCGGAGCCACATATCTCAAGTATCCATGTGTAGTTGTATAAGATAAGGATATAAGTCTGAACGTCCATTACCGTGGACACGGTATTCGAATATATAACTTCCCTGAAGGGGTGCACCACGTTACCCAACACGCTCGATCACTTTGGCCGGACACACCTTTCTGAGGTCAATGCCCACCCTCGGAAGATCAACACGTCGCAGCCCGACCTAGGCTCAGCAGAGAGGTCCCCGCCGGTCTACATCCTAAGCACTCCGGGGTCTGGGCCCATCGCCTGTTGCACTCCGAATCGTTGCGTGCAGGGCGATACAGGCCACCTCCACCGGGGCGCCGACCAGGCCGTGCCGCAATGCTGAACTGGACGTCTGACAAAGCTTCGGCTGATACCACGACGTCGAGGCCCATAACTATTCTCACGTGGTGGTTGGTGCGTAAAGACCAGAGGCCAACTCAAAACAAATACCCAAACCATAGTGTATTATTAGCTTGCGGAGACGAGCAGAGACTCACGATCAAAAGTGACCCCGTCGCCCCGTCTCGTGGACTTACGACAAGGGCCTAGAATGCCCGGGCGTGCCACGTCATAGTCTTGCGGGTGCTCTCCGGGCCCGCCCGACTTTTACCAAGGTCTCAAGTAAAGTCATTGTAACCGTGTGTCCAAACATCAAGGGGAAAACCCGAGGAATCACCCATGGAGGATTCCACTCAATGTAATCATCAAGGTGAACGTAAGAGGGACCACCCTCGGGGTTCACACTTGAGGTGTTGAACGACAGAGCCGTATCGGGAATGGTGAAAGAGGAAATCACCCTCGATGACCACGACCGAATAGCTACACTACAGAATTATCATCAGGAGTGCGTTATGAGGGATCACCCTCGACACTCGATAGTAGCTCTGCAGAGTCGAGCAACAAAAGGGGCGTGATGTGATGTGAGGTGTCGGGCTCTGGTCGTCGATCACGCTGATCGAGGCGTCGATGATGAAGCAGGGGCAACAAGGACAATGTGGGGGTCACTGATGGATAACTAGCCAACCTGTACTAAGCAGTTTAGGTTAAGCAGGTAAGTAACAATAAGCAGGTACAAAAGCAGGCTATGCATCAGAATAGGAGCAAACAATAACAGTAGCAAAATCTAATGCAAGCATGAGAGTATAGAATGGGCGATATCGGAATGATCAAAGGGGGGGCTTGCCTGGTTGCTCAGACAAGAAGAAGGGTCGTCGTCGACGTAGTCGATCACAGGGACATCAGCATCGGTGTCGGGGTCTACCGGAGAGAAGAGGGGGAAGAAACAATTAATACATAGCAGGCAAGTGCATAACAGAACAACAAGCGGGATAGAGGTGTTCTAACGCGGTGCTAGGCGATACTGGCGAAGGGGGAAACATCCGGGAAAGTTTTCCCGGTTCCAGACGTCTATCAGACATATGAACCGGAGGGGAAAGGTTGCATGTTTGCTATGCTAGGGACGTGTGACAGATGAATGGAGGGCGTATCCTGATTCGTCTCGTCATTCTGAGCAACTTTCATGTAGAAAACATTTTCATCTGAGCTACGGTTTATTTTCTATTGTTTTCAAAGTTTTATTTATATATAGGAATTAATTTTAATCCGAAAACAAATGCGAAATTGCTAAGTGCACACAGCATTGTGTACACAAAAGTGTACACAGGTTGACATGTGGGTCCAGGAGGGGCTGAGTCAGCAGCCCAGTCAGCAGTCAATAGTTGACTGTTGACTAGTCAAACTGACTAGTGGGTCCCGTGTGTAAGTGACACATACTTTAATAGTTTTTTATTAAAATAAGTTATTGCCTCAGATTAAGTTAGTGGCCTTGGGCCCATGGGTCAGTGAGCGGTTAGGGAGTGGGTTAGTGTCAGGGAGGGGGTTATCCCGACTAACCGAACAGGGGCCGGCCCAGGAAGAGGCCGGTGGCTTCGCCGGCTGGGCTCGTGCGGGCACAAGGCGCCGGCAGCCACGGCACGGCCGGTCGGACTAGCGGCAAGGCTAGCCAAGGGCAGCAAAGGCTAGGCCATGGCCATCAGCGGCCGGCCGGAGTAGGAGGGCGGGTGCGCGGCCTCCAGCGCAGACGCAGCCACGTCCTGCAGCACGCGCGGGGGGAGGTGGATGTGGTCGCCGGTGGAGTGGCACAGGAGGAGAAGAAGGGGCGAGCGGGGCAAGGCGGGTGAGCCGCGGGGTGGCCAGGGCATGGCCGGCAGCCGTGTTGGGCGCGATGGATGCGCGACAGGAGCGGCAAGCATGCACGGGGAGCCGGCCTCCGTCCATGGCGAACAGCAACGCGCGGGGGCATCTATGACAACCAATCGAGAGAAGGAACAAGGGGAAGGTGAAGGGGGAATAGGCAGGGCTCACTGGGAGGTCGTGTACGAGCTCGGGGAAGCCGGGGGTGGGGTGGAGCAGGGCGAATCGACAGCAGCGGCCGTCGGTGCCGAAGTTCGAGGACGAGCTCGATGGCGACGATTCGGTGTGCATCCGCTCGATTTGATGCACGGGATGGACGAAGTTGACGGTGGTTGTCCTCCTGGTCGCGGTCTTAGGGCTTGGGGAGGCCGGTGGCCGCATCTGTGGAGGCGGCATGGCGACGGTGTCGCTCGGGCGAGGCGAGCAGAGGAGGTCGCAGCACGAGGGAGAGGAAGGAGAGGCGGCTAGGGTTCACCCGGGGGAAAGAGGGGGGCTTGGGGTGCCCTTGTAGCCATCGGGGAGGCGGGGGATGGCTGCCACGCACGACATGGCCGGCGGATGGGCGCCACGATCCCCTGTCTCCCTGTAGCAGGTTGAAGGAGAGGGGAGGTGGGCTGGGCCGGCCATTTGGCTAGTTGGGCCGAAGTGCCAAGTAGAATAGGCCCTTCTCTTTTTATTTTATTTTTACTCTGTTGTAGAATATGTTTGCGATATTTTGAGCTGTCAATTGGTCTTTGTAAAAATGTGGAACTTGGCCACATAAATACATTACAATATTTGGCACTACCACAAAAAGTTTGAGAGGAGTTTGAATTGATTTAGATTTTTCACAAATGGAAAAGTATAAGAAAAAGTTGATTTGGAACTGTTTTAATTTCCAAGGGAAATTAAATATCTCAAACGATGTTGAATCATCCATGACAATTAGTTAGCGAATATTTTCAACCCATCGAACATTTTTACTTGACAGCTCGAAGAAATAAGAATTTGACTTGTTTTGGGAATTTGAATTTGACCTGTGTGTGAAACAAGTGAGGTTTAGCAAGAGTAACAGCGGTGACAAGGCATCATTAACAGAGGATTACTGTAGCTTAATTATCCGGGCATCACAATTCTCCTCCACTACAAGAAATCTCGTCCCGAGATTTAAGGGGTGGAGTAAGGGGAAAGACTCGGGAAGGACGGAGCTCAACACAAGATAGGTACCTGGGGGCTATCTCAGTGAGCGTGGCATAGAGGCATCTCTCGAGTTGAAGTTCAAGAAAGTCATCGAGAGCAAGGTAAGGAGGAGCAATAAGAAGCTTCAACCAGGTAGGCAATCGTTCGTTGCTTGAAATAGAGGGTGAAAGGGGTTCAGAGTAATGGGAATAAGTATTTTTTCTGATACCCGAATAGATGACTGGGAAGGTGCTCATGATTTACATACGAAGCCAAGTGCAAAGAATATTTCAGAGTCAAGGTTGTACAGGAGAGTTAGGTTTCGATCCTGTGGAACTGTGGGTTATGGGCCCACCATGTGGGTTAAAGGTAGGAAGGGCGCTAACATATGCACGGTCATGATAGCAAGGTAGGTCAGAGGATAGCCTGTCAGTTATGTTGGCAACAACGTTGGTACCAAGGGCGAGGGACGAAGAGAACCATTTTTCCTGCTCTTTAAGACGAGGCGGACCAATAGGCAAAGTTCTCGTCCATCGGCGGCTACCAGAATGTCATCAACAATAGTAACAAGGTCTTACTAACAGAGAATGTACACCGAGATGTTTACATAAGCACGGAATTATCACTGCTCAGGTATGATAGGTTACAAGAAGGTTGAACAAAACAATGCAAAGGAAGTGTAGACTTGAATCAGTTATCGGTGTTCTCGAGTGTCTAACAACTCAAAACCTGTGGAAAATTTGAATTGGCGAGAAATAATAGTTGAGGAAGAACTCATAAGAAGTTATGTAGTTCTGTGATATTCTCGAGATACCAGAGGGTAATACTTGAAGGTAGAACCAGATAGAGGTTGGACAGATGAAAAGCTCTGCAGAAGACAAGTAGTTTAACTTGTCCGAGAAATGGAATCAAAGGAGAACAATATCTTCGGAACCACGGTTGCGAAGGACCAAACATAGATACAAGATGAACTTATCACAAGAGGATTATTATTATAACAAGAAGCTTCCATGATAGGACCTACATCGTGTCCATGGGCATGAACATAAAGTTCAAGGTCGACTCCCACTTCTCCAATGCATAACCTTCCATTCACTTCTCATTTTCAAAGAAGTCGTAGTGTTGAGATTTTATCTGGTATACCACCAGTAGAGTATGAGTCATAGAAGTTTCCGGGTTCACACAACTTTAGGGAAGACAGAGACTCAACCCATAGGGACATATTAGGAACATATACCACAAACGTCACGAGTAAAAGAAAACTCAAGCCTGGAAGTAGAGTAGGGTTAATGGAGAGCGGGGGATACAATTTACCAAAGGTATTGTGTATCCGAGGAAAAGGCTCACAAGGTTACTGAATATGAAGGACACTGTCGGATAAAACCCAACAAAGGACCTAGAGGTCCACCATGGATCTGATGTGAGTATCAGTACTCAACCAGAAAAAGAAAGAATGCAAGGAGGTCAGGTTATAGATACAACTGACAAATTCAAAGCTCAAATGCAAAGGAATTATGGTTTCCAAATCGGGGAATCAAAAGTAGAGGCTATGATCAAAGACAAGTTAGTTCGATAGATATAGATCGACAATCAATCAAGGCTTGATTCGCTGGACACCAGCTCATGTCCAAAGTGACATCTGAACCAAGGGGAGAATCTTAAATAGGACCGATGATCGCGAGCATTCGCAAACGAATCGAATCAAATGCTCGAAATTATGATGACAAAGGATGCTAATGAGTATTGCTAGACATATAGAAGTAACCATACTGCAAGCAGATAAATATTAGCAGAGCAATAGTTGGAGAGGACTATCGGAAGATCGGATGGTATTCCAAAGTATCTTGTGAATCACATGAACAATTGTGAATGAACGAATACTTGGCAAGCACGAGTAATTATCCCTAGGGGATATTCATGTGGCAGGAACAGCAAGGTAGTAGGCTCAACGGATTCTCAAGACAACAGAGAGTAATTCGGGGCATCTTGTAATAACAAGAGCAACTGGGGATGAAGGTATGAACGGCAATGTAGGTAGTTACCCATAAGGATTTATCGATGGTAGGGATCGTAACTGCGAACGGCATAAGGGTCTCAGAAAAACGACAGAGAGTATCTTTAGAATCTTCTCGTTCACCAAGTAATCATCGGCTCTCCGGGGGAAACTATTTACGAGAACCTAAAGTTAGAGTTAGCAAAATCATTTAACCCGAGTAGAAGAGAGATCAGATTCCCAAAGTATAGATGAGGAATAAAAGATCCTAATACCACCCAATTGGCGACGTGGGCCCGTAAGCCACACAGCTATGTTAGTAAATCAGTTTTTCAAAGACTAGACTCAACTTCGGCCAAGGAGTTGGAAAGGGGGATCCTACAGGCAGTCGGCTCTGATACCAACTTGTGACGCCCTCGATTCGACCGTACACTAATCATACACGCAAATGTGTACGATCAAGATCAGGAGCTCACGGGAAGATATCACAACACAACTCTAGACACAAATAAAATAATACAAGCTTTATATTACAAGCCAGGGGCCTCGAGGGCTTGAGTACATAGCTCGATACACAAGAGTCAGCGGAAGCAACAATATCTGAGTACAGACATAAGTTAAACAAGACTGCCTTAAGAAGGCTAGCACAAACATCAACGATCGAAGAGGCAAGGCCTCCTGCGTGGGACCTCCTAACTACTCCTGGTCGTCGGCGGTCTTCACGTAGAAGAATCCATCAGCGATGGCATCTGGCTCCAGGGATCCACCATCTGGTTGCATCAACCGAAAAGAAGAAAGAAGGGGGAAAAGGGGAAGCAAAGCAACCGTTAGTACTCATCCAAAGTACTCGAAAACATCAGATCTATACTAAGTATGCACTGGTATCAAATGGAAGGTTTGTATATGTGGACTGAACTACAGAATGCCAGAATAAGGGGGAAGACCTAGCCTATCAAAGACTAGCATCTTCACGCAGCTCCGAGCATCTTGCAGCATGTAGAAGAGTAAAGAATAGCAGTTTATAATTAACAAGCATGTTGTAACATTAATGCCCAGAGATCCTTCCTCGACTCCCTGCGAGAAAGCAATCCCGGAGCCACATATCTCAAGTATCCATTTGTAGTTGTATAAGATAAGGATATAAGTCTGAACGTCCATTACTGTGGACACGGTATTCGAATATATAACTTCCCTGCAGGGGTGCACCACGTTACCCAACACGCTCGATCACTTTGGCCGGACACACCTTTCTGGGGTCAATGCCCGCCCTCGGAAGATCAACACGTCACAGCCCGACCTAGGCTCAGCAGAGAGGTCCCCGCCGGTCTACATCCTAAGCACTCCGGGGTCTGGGCCCATCGCCCGTTGCACTCTGGATCGTTGCGTGCAGGGCGATACAGGCCACCTCCACCGGGGCGCCGATCAGGCGGTGCCGCAATGCTGAACTGGACGTCTGACAAAGCTTCGGCTGATACCACGATGTCGAGGCCCATAACTATTCTCACATGGTGGTTGGTGCGTAAAGGCCAGAGGCTAACTCAGAACAAATACCCAAACCATAGTGTATTATTATCTTGCGGAGACGAGCAGAGACTCACGATCGAAGTGACCCCGTCGCCCCGTCTCGTGGACTTACGACAAGGGCCTAGAATGCCCGGCCGTGCCACGTCATAATCTTGCGGGTGCTCTCCGGGCCCGCCCGACTTTCACCAAGGTCTCAAGTAAAGTCATTGTAACCGTGTGTCCAAACATCAAGGGGAAAACCCGAGGAATCATCCACGGAGGATTCCACTCAATGTAATCATCAAGGTGAACGTAAGAGGGACCACCCTCGGGGTTCACACTTGAGGTGTTGAACGACAGAGCCATATCGGGAATGGTGAAAGAGGAAAACACCCTCGATGACCACGACCGAATAGCTACACTACAGAATTATCATCAGGAGTGCGTTATGAGGGATCACCCTCGGCACTCGATAGTAGCTCTGCAGAGTTGAGCAACAAAAGGGGGGTGATGTGATGTGAGGTGTCGGGCTCTAGTCGTCGATCACGCTGATCGAGGCATTGATGATGAAGCAGGGGCAACAAGGACAATGTGGGGGTCACTGATGGATAACTAGCCAACCTATACTAAGCAGTTTAGGTTAAGCAGGTAGGTAACAATAAGCAGGTACAAAAGCAGGCTATGCATCAAAATAGGAGCAAACAATAACAGTAGCAAAATCTAATGCAAGCATGAGAGTATAGAATGGGCGATATCGGAATGATCAAAGGGGGGGCTTCCCTGGTTGCTCACACAAGAAGAAGGGTCGTTGTCGACATAGTCGATCACAGGGACATCAGCATCGTTCTCGGGGTCTACCGGAGAGAAGAGGGGGAAGAAACAGTAAATACATACCAGGCAAGTGCATAACAGAACAACAAGCGGGATAGAGGTGTTCTAACGCGGTGCTAGGCGACACTGGCGAAGGGGGAAACATCGGGGAAAGTTTTCCCGGTTCCAGACGTCTATCAGACAGTTGAACCGGAGGGGAAAGGTTGCATGTATGCTATTCTAGGGACGTGTGACAGACGAACGGAGGGCGTATCTAGATTCGTCTCGTCATTCTGAGCAACTTTCATGTAGAAAACATTTCCATCTGAGCTACGGTTTATTTTCTATTCTTTTTCAAAGTTTTATTTATAAATAGGAATTAATTTTAATCTGAAAACAAATGTGAAATTGCTAAGTGCACACAGCATTGTGTACACAAAAGTGTACACAGGTTGACATGTGGGTCCAGGAGGGGCTGAGTCAGCAGCCCAGTCAGCAGTCAATAGTTGACTGTTGACTAGTCAAACTGACTGGTGGGGCCCGTGTGTAAGTGACACATACTTTAATAGTTTTTTTATTAAAATAAGTTATTGCCTCAGATTAAGTTAGTGGCCTTGGGCCCATGGGTCAGTGAGCGGTTAGGGAGTGGGTTAGTGTCAGGGAGGGGTTTATCCCAACTAACCGAACAGGGGCCGGCCCAGGAAGAGGCCGGTGGCTTCGCCGGCTGGGCTCGCGCGGGCACAAGGCGCCGGCAGCCACGGCACGGCCGGTCGGACTAGCGGCAGGGCCAAGGGCAGCGAAGGCGAGGCCATGGCCATCAGCGGCCGGCCGGAGTAGGAGGGCGGGTGCGCGGCCTCCAGCACGGACGCGGCCACGTCTTGCAGCGGGGGGGTGGCTGTGGTCGCCGGCGGCAGTGGCACGGGAGGAGAAGCAGGGGCGAGCCGGGCAAGGCGGGCGAGCCACGAGTTGGCCAGGGCACGACCGACAGCCGCATTGGGCACGGTGGACCCGCGACAGGAGCGGCAAGCATGCGCGGGGAGCCGGCCTCCGTCCATGGCGAACAGCAACGCGCGGGGGCATCTATGACAACCAATCGAGACAATGAACAAGGGGAAGGTGAAGGGGGAATAGGCAGAGCTCACTAGGAGGTCGTGTACGAGCTCGGGGAAGCCGGGGGTGGGGCGGAGCAGGGCGAATCGACAGCGGCGACCGTCGGTGCAGAAGTTCGAGGACGAGCTCGATGGCGGCGATTCGGTGTGGATCCGCTCGATTTGATGCACGGGATGGACGAAGTTGATGGTGGTTGTCCTCCTGGTCGCGGTCTCAGGGCTTGGGGAGGCCGGTGGCTGCGTCTGTGGAGGCGGCATGGCGACGGTGTCGCTCGGGCGGGGCGAGCGGAGGAGGTCACAACATGGGGGAGAGGAAGGAGAGGCGGCTAGGGTTTGCCCGGGGGAAAGAGGGGGGCTTGGGGTGCCCTTGTAGCCATCGGGGAGGCGGGGGATGGCTGCCACGCACGACATGGCCGGCGGATGGGCGCCACGATCCCCTATCTCCCTGTAGCAGGTTGAAGGAGAGGGGAGGTGGGCTGGGCCGGCCATTTGGCTAGTTGGGCCAAACTGCCAAGTAGAATAGGCCCTTCTCTTTTTATTTTATTTTTACTCTGTTGCAAAATCTGTTTGCAATATTTTGAGCTGCCAATTGGTCTTTGTAAAAATGTGGAACTTGGCCACATAAATACATTACAATATTTGGCACTACCACAAAAAGTTTGAGAGGAGTTTGAATTGATTTGGATTTTTCACAAATGGAAAAGTATAAGAAAAAGTTGATTTGGAACTGTTTTAATTTCCAAGGGAAATTAAATATCTCAAACGATGTTGAATCATCCATGACAATTAGTTAGCAAATATTTTCAACCCATCGAACATTTTTACTTGACAGCTCGAAGAAATAAGAATTTGACTTGTTTTCGGAATTTGAATTTGACCTGTGTCTGAAACAAGTGAGATTTAGCAAGAGTAACAGCGGTGACAAGGCATCATTAACAGAGGATTACTGTAGCTTAATTATCCGGGCGTCACAAATACATAAGCTCGAATACAAACGATTCAGCGGAAGCAAAAATATCTGAGTACAGACATAAGTTAAACAAGTTTGCCTTAAGAAGGCTAGCACAAAAGCAACTACGATCGAAAAGGCAAGGCCTCATGCCTGGGAGACTCCTAACTACTCCTGGTCAGCGGCGTCCGCCACGTAGTGGTAGGCACCCTCGGGGTAGTAGTAGTCGTCGGAGGTGGCGTATGGATCCTAGGCTCCAACATCTGGTTGCAGCATCCGGGAAGAATGGAAAGAGGTGGAAAAAGGAGAGAAAGCAATTGTGAGTACTCATCCAAAGTACTCGCAAGCAAGGATCTACACTACGTATGTATCTATATCAATGAAATGGGTAGTATCTATGGACTGAACCGCAAAATGCCAGAAGAGAAGGGGAAAAGCCTAGCCTATCGAAGACTAGCATCTTCAAGTAGCTCCAAGCGTCTTGCAGCATTCAGAAGAGTATAGAATAGCAGTTTATATTTAGCAAACATGTTGTAACATTAGCGCCCAGAGATCACTTCCTCGACTCCCTGCGAGAAAACAATCCCTGAGCCATCATTACCATTACATGCCTCAGCACTCAGTATCCAGTTCTAGTTGTATCGATCGAGATACAACTCTAAGTGTCCGTTACCATAGGACAGGCTATCGAATAGATGTTTTTTCCCTGTAGGGGTGCACCAACTTACGTAACACGCTCGATCAACTCCGGCCAGACACACCATCAGGTCATGACCGGCCTTAGCCGATCAACACACCGTAGTCCTACCTAGGCTCAACAGAGAGGCCAGCACGCTGGTCTACATCCTAAATGCGAAGGGGTCATGGGCCAATCGCCCTTTGCAATCATGCGTGTTGTGAGGGCGGCCGGTGAGCAGACCTGGCAACCTCCTTTAAATAAGGCAGGTGCTTACGCAGTCCAACCCGGCGCGCGCTGCTCCATCGCTGACGTCAGTGAGTTTTTGGCTGATACATACGATGCAGAGTGCCCATACTTATTCCTGCGTGGTGGTTAGTGCTATCAGGCCAGAGGCCCCTCGGATCAAATATCCAAACCGTTAGTGTGTTGGTAGTGCGGTCACGAGCAGATACTCACGAAAGATGTGACCCCGTTGCCCCGTCTCGAGGACTTGCGACAAGGTCTAAGAATGCCCGGCCATGCCTCGTATTCAACTCTCGGATACACTCCAGGTCAACCCGTCTCCAGGCTTGACCCGCCTTTCCAAGTAACAGTTGTAAAGTCCAAGTATCCGTGTGTCCAAACACCAGGGGGAAACCCCAAGGAATCACCCTCGGTGGATTCCACTCGATGTAATCATCAAGGTGAACGTAGGAGGAACCACCCTCGAGGTTCACACTTGAGGGGTTGCATGACATAGTCGTATCGGAAGAGGTTAAGGAGGAATCACCCCAAATGACCATGACCAAATAGCTACACTATAGGGTTAACATCAGAAGTGCTGACGAGGTATCACCCTCGACACTCGATAGCAACTTTGAAGAGTCGTACAACTAAGGGGGGTGATGTGCAGTTGTCGGCGTTCTGGATACGGGGGTACCCAGACTTGTCTGCTGCAGCCCACGGCGGTGCTCCATCGACGGCCTGGTACAGCCCAGCTTCGGCATCAACAACTCAAGACCCTCGCGAGGAGCCAAGCCTTGCGAGGTGCACGATGCCAAGACCTCCAAGGGGCTTGGCCTCCTCAGGCTCGCTCCCGAGGAGCAGATATTTCTATGCAAGGTGCACCTCACGAGGCTCAGCTAACATGAGCCATAAAGACCAAGGCCAGGCGGGCACCAGTGGGCTCAGTGTACCAGTTTCCTCTTCGGTGCAAAGGAGGCAAGCAGCAGGCGCGGAGTCCCGAGGAATCAGCCAAAGGTTTCCATTTTGGTGCAACAAGACCAAGACCGCCAGGACGGCAGGACAGAGGTCATCGCCGAGCCCACCATAGCATCACGACCAGAGGCATTTGTAGGCGAAGACCACTTTAGTCAGGATAGGATGTACTTGTTGTCTCCCTTCAAATCTAGTCATTGTGGGATCCCTTCCGCCAACATTTGGGAAGAGGATCAAGACCACTATAAATAGGACCTAGCCACCACCATAGAGGGGGATCCGAACTCATTGAATCCCTTCCACCCTCACCAGCTCTCTTGGGCTCAAGAACACCTCACCTCCTGAGGCTGTTCATCCCCTGTACTGGTTCATCCTCAGCCCCTCGAGGCAATCCACCACAAAGCTAGAGTAGGGTATTACACCGCAAGGTGGCCCAAACCAAGATAAATTGTTGTGTCTCTCTGTCCCTTTGAGCTCGACGCGCTAGGTGATGTCTACTACACAGCCTTCTTCTTGTAGACGTTGTTGGGCCTGCAAGTGCACCTGTTTGTAGGACAATAGCAAATTTCCCTCAAGTGGATGACCTAAGGTTTATCAATCCATGGGAGGCGTAGGATGAAGATGGTCTCTCTCATACAACCCTGCAACCAAATAACAAAAAGTCTCTTGTGTCCCCAACACACCCAATACAATGGTAAATTGTATAGGTGCACTAGTTCGGCGAAGAGATGGTGATACAAGTGCAATATGGATGGTAGATAAATGTTTTTGTAATCTGAAATAATAAAAACAGCAAGGTAACTAATGATAAAAGTGAGCGTAAATGGTATCGCAGTGATAGGAAACAAGGCCTAGGGTTCATACTTTCACTAGTGCAAGTTCTCTCAACAATAATAACATAGATAGATCATATAACAATCCCTCAATATGCAACAAAGAGTCACTCCAAAGCCACTAATAGCGGAGAACAAACAAAGAGATTATGGTAGGGTACGAAACCACCTCAAAGTTATTCTTTCGGATCGGTCTATTCAAGAGTTCGTACTAGAATAACACGTTAAGACACAAATCAACCAACACCCTAATGTCACCTAGATACTCCATTGTCACCTCAAGTATCCGTGGGCATGATTATACGATATGCATCACACAATCTCAAATTCATCCAACCAACACAAAGTACTTCAAAGAGTGCCCCAAAGTTTCTGCCGGAGAGTCAAGAAAATGTGTGCCAACCCCTACGCATAGGTTCATGGGCGGAACCCGCAAGTTGGTCACCAAAACATACATCAAGTGGCACGTGATATCCCATTGTCACCACAGATAAACATGGCAAGACATACATCAAGTGTTCTCAAATAAAGACTCAATCCGATAAGATAACTTCAAGAGGGAAACTCAATTCATCACAAGACAGTAGAGGGGTAGAAACATCATAAGATCCAACTATAATAGCAAAGCTCGTGATACATCAAGATCGTGCCATAGAGAGAACACGAGAGAGAGAGAGATCAAACACATAGCTACTGGTACATACCCTCAGCCCCGAGGGTGAACTACTCCCTCCTCGTCATGGAGAGCGCCGGGATGATGAAGATGGCCACCGGTGATGGGTTCCCCCTCCGGCAGGGTGCCGGAACGGGCTCCCGAGAGGTTTTTGGTGGCTACAAAGGCTTGCGGCGGCGGAACTCCTGATCTATCTTCTTCCTGGATGTTTTAGGGTACGTGGGACTATATAGCCGAAAGAAGTTAGTCGGGGGTGCTCGAGGGGCCCACGATACAGGGGGCACGCCCAGTAGGGGGGCCTATCTCCTGGCCACCTCGAGGATCTTCTGATGTGAACTCCAAGTCTCCAAGATCATATTCTTCCCAAAAATCACGCTGCCGGAGGTTTCATTCTGTTTGGACTCCGTTTGATATTCCTTTTCTTCGAAATACTGAAACAGGCAATAAAACAGCAATATGGGCTGGCCCTCCGGTTAATAGGTTCGTCCCAAAAGTAATATGAAAGTGTATAATAAAGCCCGTAATCATTCAAAGCAGATAATAAAATAGCATGAATGCTTCATAAATTATAGATACGTTGGAGACGTATCAGCATCCCCAAGCTTAATTCCTGCTCGTCCTCGAGTAGGTAAATCATAAAAGAAAGAATTTATGAAGTGTGAATGCTAGAAGGTGCACAAGTTTGATCAATGATAATTTCAATCACCTTTTCTAGCATGATAATATGTCATAACAGTAGTTCATCTCATAAAACTTCTCACGATAAAGTAACAAGCAATTCACATGTCAAAGCATAGACCATTAAGTTTCTTGAAAACTAGCAAACTTCATTCTCAGTCATCAAACAATTGCAATTCATCTTATTTTCAGGAATAACAAACTCCACATACTCAACTATCATATAGTCTTCAACAATTTCTAACACTCACGCAATACTAATGGTTATGGAGTTTCAATTGGACACTGAGAAAGATAGGGTCTTATAGTGTTGCCTCCCAACGTATTCACCTCTGGGTGATGTCAACAATAATAGTTCATGCTTACTTACATCCAATTGGATATATATATCAGGATCTTCCCAACACGAGGTGCTTGCAAAAGGATAAAATGAAAAAGGGAAAGGTGAAAATCACCTTGACTCTTGCATAAAAGTAAAAGACATAAAGTAAAAGATAGGCCCTTCGCAGAGGGAAGCAGAGGTTGTCATGTGCTTTTAGGTTTGGATGCACAAAATCTTAATGCGAATGAACGTCACTTTATATTGCCACTTGTATATGGACCTTTATTATGCAGTTCGTCGCTTTTATTACTTCCATAACAAGATCGTATAAAGCTATTTTCTTCACACCAAAAGATCACACATATTTAGAGAGCAATTTTTATTGCTTGCACCGATCACAACTTACTTGAAGGATCTTACTCAATCCATAGGTAGGTATGGTGGACTCTCATGGCAAAACTGGGTTTAAGGATGTTTGGAAGCACAAGTAGTATCTCGACTTGGTGCAAGGAATTTTGGCTAGCATGAGGGGGAAAGGCAAGCTCAACATGTTTGAATGATCCATGACAATATACTTTAACTAAGATGTCGAAAAACATAACACATAACGTTGTCTTCCTTGTCCAACATCAACTCTTTAGCATGTCATACTTAATGAGTGGTCCCAATTATAAAAGATGTCTAGGATAGTATATTTGTATGTGAAATCTCTCTTCCTTCAATATTCTTTCATGAATTATTCAAATGACCAATACGATGCTTGCTAACCTTCAATAAATTTACAACCTCTACTTCTTAGATGTGAAGTCATTACTCCCCATGGGATAAGCAAATGAAACATATATAATTTCAGATTTATGACAATCAACTCATTCAACAATTTACTCATAGGATATAAGTGAAGCACACGAGTAAATGACAAACTACTCCAAAAAGATATAAATGAAGATCAATGAGTAGCTAAATAATTATGTAACTATGTGAAGACTCTCTCTCATTAAAGAATTTCAGATCTTGGTATTGTATTCAAACAGCAAGCAAAGCAAAATAAAATGACATTACAAGGATATCACAACTCATGTGAAGAAGCAAAAACTTAGGTTCAACCGATACTAACTGATAGTTGTTGAAGAAGAAAGGTGGGATGCCTAACGGGGCATCCCCAAGCTTAGATGCTTGAGACTTCTTGAAATATTATCTTGGGGTGCCTTGGGAATTCCCAAGCTTGAGCTTTTGTGTTTCCTTAATTCCTCTCATATCATGGTTTCTCTATTTCTCAAAAAGCTTCATTCACACCAAACTCAACAAGAACTCGTGAGATAGGTTAGTATAAACCAATGCAAAACCTTATCATTTTCTACTGAAACAAATCACTAAAATTATTATTCAACATTGCATACTAAATGCATCTACATATTTAATACTCCTATCCTCAAATAGAATCATTAAACAAGCAAACATATGCAAACAATGCAAACATAACAGCAATCTGCCAAAACAGTATAGTCTGTAAAGAATGCAAGATTCATCATACTTCCCTAACTCCAAAAATCATGAAATGCAATTCCCACTGTAGTAAATTTATCAGAGCTCATTATGCAAAAAGTTTCAACATTATATCATTCTCTGACTTTTCTAGGGATTTTTTGCAACAGCGGTAAACTTTCTGTTTTCAAACAGAAACATGTATACTAGCAAAATAAGCATGGCAAAGGCTATCCCTGACTTTTTTGTTGAAACTAAAGATGCAAAACATTATTCTAAATAACAGCAAGCAAATACTAACAAAATAAAATGACGCTCCAAGCAAAACACATATCATGTGGTGAATAAAAATATAGCTCCAAGTAAAGTTACCGATGAACGAAGATGAAAGCTTAGGCTCTTGGTTATCCTTGAATATTACCTTGGAGTGCCTTGGGCATCCCCAAGCTTAGGCTCTTGCCACTCCTTATTCCATAGTCCATCGAATCCTTACCCAAAACTTGAAAACTCCACAACACAAAACTCAACAGAAAACTCGTAAGCTCCGTTAGTATAAGAAAATAAAACCACCACTTAGGTACTGTAATGAACTCATTCTAAATTCATAATGGTGTAATATATGCTGTATTACAACTTATATATGGTTCATACCACTTAATACTAGCCGTAGGTTCATCAAAATAAGCAAACAACACATAGAAAACAGAATTTGTCAAAAACAGAACAGTCTGTAGTAATCTGTATGAAACGTATATTTATGGAACTACAAAAATTCTACCAAATTCGGAAGTCCTAAGCAATTTGTGTACCAATCCAGAGCAAAAAGAATCAGATCATAAGCACGTTTTCGTGAATTAACAAAACAAATTTACTGGGTGAAAAAGTTTCTGATTTTCAGCAGGATCAACACAACTATCACCGTAAGCTATCCTAAAGGTCTTACTTGGCACTTTATTGAAACAAAAGCTATAAAACATGATTACTACAGTAGCATAATCATGTGAACACACAAAAACAGTAAGGATAAATATTGGGTTGCCTCCCAACAAGCACTTTTCTTTAATGCCTTTCTAGCTAGGCACGATGATGACAATGATGCTCACATAAAAGATAAGAATTGAAACACAACTAGAGCATCATGAAGCATATGACTAGCACATTTAAGTCTAACCCACTTCCTATGCATAGGGATTTTGTGAGAAAACAATTTATGGGAACAATAATCAACTAGCATAGGAAGGCAAAACAAGCATAAGTTCAAAACTTGAAGCACATAGAGAGGGAACTTGACATTATTGCAATTCCTACAAGAATATGTTCCTCCCTCATAATAATTTTCAATAGCATCATGAATGAATTCAACAATATAACCAGCACCTAAAGAATTCTTTTCATGATCTACAAGCATAGAAAATTTACTACTCTCCACATAAGCAAAATTCTTCTCATTCGGAATAGTGGGAGTATCATAAGAGACTTGAACACTAAAAATTGTTTCCACATTAAAAAAGTAATGTTCAGAAAAAGGGTAATCATAATCATGACAAGATTTGTAAATATAATCATCACTACTTTTTATAGCATAAGTTTCATCACAATAATCATCATAAGTAGCAACTTCGTTCTCATCATAATCGATTGAAACCTCTCCCAAGATAGTGGAATCACTAAATAAAGTTGACACTCTTCCAAATCCACTTTCGTATTCATCACAATATAATTCAACATCCTCCAAAATAGTGGGATCACTACTTCCTAAAGTTGACACTCTTCCAAACCCACTTTCATCAATATAATCATCATAAATAGGAGGCATGCTTTCATCATAATAACTTTGCTCATCAAAATTTGGGGGACAAAAAATATCATATTTATCAAACATAGATTCCCCAAGCTTGTGGCTTTGCATATCATTAGCATCATGGATATTCAAGGAATTCATACTAACAACATTGCAATCATGCTCATCATTCAAAGATTTAGTATCAAACATTCTATAGATTTCTTCTTCTAGCACTTGAGCACAATTTTCCTTTCCATCATACTCACGAAAGATATCAAAAAGACGAAGCGTATGAGACAAACTCAAATCCATTTTTTTTGAAATTTTCTTTTATAAACTAAACTAGTGATAAAACAAGAAACAAAAATATTCGATTGCAAGATCTACAGATATACCTTCATGCACTCACCTCCCCGGCAACGGCGCCAGAAAAGAGCTTGATGTCTACTACACAACCTTCTTCTTGTAGACGTTGTTGGGCCTGCAAGTGCACAGGTTTGTAGGACAGTAGCAAATTTCCCTCAAGTGGATGACCTAATGTTTATCAATCCGTGGGAGGCATAGGATGAATATGGTCTCTCTCCAGAAACCCTGCAACCAAATAACAAAAAGTCCCTTGTGTCCCCAACACACCCAATACAATGGTAAATTGTATAGGTGCACTAGTTCGGCGAAGAGATGGTGATACAAGTGCAATATGGATGGTAGATAAAGGTTTTTGTAATCTGATATAATAAAAACAGCAAGGTAACTAATGATAAAAGTGAGCGTAAATGGTATAGCAATGATAGGAAACAAGGCCTAGGGTTCATATTTTCACTAGTGCAAGTTCTCTCAACAATAATAACATAGATAGATCATATAACAATCCCTCAATATGCAACAAAGAGTCACTCCAAAGCCACTAATAGCGGAGAACAAAAGAAGAGATTATGGTAGGGTACGAAACCACCTCAAAGTTATTCTTTCGGATCGATCTATTCAAGAGTTCATACTAGAATAACACCTTAAGACACAAATCAACCAAAACCCTAATGTCACCTAGATACTCCATTATCACCTCAAGTATCCGTGGGCATGATTATACGATATGCGTCACACAATCTCAAATTCATCCAACCAACACAAAGTACTTCAAAGAGTGCCCCAAAGTTTCTACCGGAGAGTCAAGAAAACATGTGCCAACCCCTATGCATAGGTTCATGGGCGGAACACGCAAGTTGGTCACCAAAACATACATCAAGTGGCACGTGATATCCCATTCTCACCACAGATAAACACGGCAAGACATACATCAAGTGTTCTCAAATAAAGACTCAATCTGATAAGATAACTTCAAGAGGGAAACTCAATTCATCACAAGAGAGTAGAGGGGGAGAAACATCATAAGATCCAACTATAATAGCAAAGCTCGCGATACATCAAGATCGTGCCATAGAGAGAACACGAGAGAGAGAGAGAGAGAGAGAGAGAGAGAGAGACTAAACACATAGCTACTGGTACATACCCTCAGCCCCGAGGGTGAACTATACCCTCCTCGTCATGGAGAGCGTCGGGATGATGAAGATGGCCACCGGTGATGGGCTCCCCCTCCGGCAGGGTGTCAGAATGGGCTCCCAAGAGGTTTTTGGTGGCTACAAAGTCTTGCGGCGGCGGAACTCCCGATCTATCTTCTTCCTGGATGTTTTTAGGGTACGTGGGACTATATAGGCGAAAGAAGTCAGTCGGGGGGTGCTCGAGGGGCCCACGAGACAGGGGGGCGCGCCCAGTAGGGGGGCGCCCCCTATCTCCTGGCCTCCTCGAGGATCTTCTGACGTGAACTCCAAGTCTCCAGGATCATATTCTTCCCAAAAATCACGTTGCCGAAGGTTTCATTCTGTTTGGACTCCGTTTGATATTCCTTTTCTTCGAAATACTGAAACATGCAATAAAACAGCTATATGGGCTGGGCCTCCGGTTAATAGATTAGTCCCAAAAGTAATATAAAAGTGTATAATAAAGCCCGTAATCATTCAAAACAGATAATAAAATAACATGAATGCTTCATAAATTATAGATACGTTGGAGACGTATCACTAGGCTGTGAGGTTCGCGAGTAGGAAGGATGGGCAGGTTGAGATCTCTGCATGCACCCAGAGTTCAAACCTCTCAAGGGTTTGCGGAACCCGTAATCCGACAGCAGTGTCAGGGCCTAGACATCGATCACATTGATCGAGTCATCGAACATAAAGCGGGGCAACTAGGACAAGGTGGGGGTCACTGATGGATCTCTAACCAGCCTATACTAAATAGTTTAGAATAAGCAGGTAAGGTATGAAAGCAGGACGCAAAAACAGGCTATGCATCAGGATAGGAGCAAATAATAACAGTAGCAAAATCTAATGCAAGCATGAGAGAGAATGGAATGGGCGATATCAGAGTGATCAAGGGGGTGCTTGCCTGGAAGCTCAGCTACAAAGGAAGAAGGGTCGTCGGTGACGTAGTAGATCACAGGGGCAACATCGGTCTCGGGGTCTACAGGAGAGAAGAGGGAGAAGAAAAAGTAAATACAGAGCAAACAGATGAAACACAGAGCATGCCATGCTACGGTGCAGTGCAGGGTTGCCTAAAGATATGTCTAAGTCATATTAGTTATTTTAGGTTTAAGGTTGTATTTATTAACTGGTTCATATGCACTATTCATCAACCGGAAATGGGCTAAAAGTTACGGTTTCACCTACATAGAGGGTTCCGACATGAAAACAGCCGACGCGATCAGATTCATCTCATCGTTCTGAGCAACTTTCATGTATAAAGTTTTTCGATCTGAGCTACGGTTTATTTTATATGAATTTTTAAAGATTTAAACATTTTCTGAAATTATTTGAATTAATAGGATTATTCAGAAAAAGAGAAATGACGTCAGCATGATGCAGGGATGATGTCAGCAGTCAACTGGTCAGCTGACCAGATCAAACCTGACATGTGGGTCTAATGGGACCCATCGTCAGTGACAGAGGCGTTAACAGTGGATTAACTAATCTAATTGAACTAATTAGGGGTGTGGGCCCCATATGTCAATGAGTGTTTAGATTAAACTAATTAGATTTTAATTAAAATAGTTTAATTAGACTAATTATAAATGGGACCCACATGTCAGTAGCTGGGGTTGCCCAGTCAGAAGTTGACTGGGTCAACCCAGTCAACTGGGTCCCGCGAGGCCCGTTGGCAGTGACCCTGGGGTGGCCCCAAGTGTGCCACGTCGGCGGTGGCCGGCGGCTCAACGCCAGCGATTCCAAAACGTGACGGAGGGCCTCGGGCCTCGTCGGATTTTGTCTACAGGCAATCATTTTGCGCGTGCGAGGGCGCATTCGAATGGGCGGAGCTACGCGCATCGAACTGCGGTGGTGACCCGGCCGGAAACGGCCGGAGACGGCGGTGGCGAGCGGCGGAGCGGACGCGGGAGTTCGAGCGTCATCGGATCCGGCGCTGCATGGCATGGGGAGGCGCGCTAGGTGTCTCATTAGACTCACACGAGCTCCAGGAGCTCGATGCTGGGCTCGGTCACGCGTGACCGTAACGGAGGCCACGACGGCGAGCTCGTCGGCGGCAGTGGGTTTGGGCGCAAGCGGAGCGATGGCTACAGTGCGAGCTAGAGGATCTAGAGGGCAGAGAAGGGAGGCGGCTCACCTAGCGGCTCACACGGAGGCCCTTGGCAGGTTAGTAGCAACAGAGGAGCTCAAGGCCGTCGGTGAGCACCGGAGTTGAAGAAGAAAAGGGCGATGGTGAACGGCAGCTGCAGGGCCTCCCCGCTCCAGCTGAGGGCACCGGGCAATGAGGCAGTCACTGGCGGACCGTCTGGACACCATGGAGGAAGCAGCAGGCGCCGGTGGCCACAGAGAGCAGTAAGGCACGGCGGCGACAGCGCTTGGTGATGGATCTGAATGAGGAGAAGAGGCGAGGAGCGAGCGAGGGAGAGGGGAACTGGGGGCACTAGGGTTCTTCCAGGGCGAGGGCGGCCTAGTAGGTGCGGGGAGGGGCCGGATGGCTGATACATCTCCAACGTATCTATAATTTTTTATGGTTCCATGCTATTATATTACCCGTTTTGGATGTTTATGGGCTTTACTTTACACTTTTATATCAATTTTGGGACTAACCTACTAACCGGAGGCCCAACCCGTATTGTTGTTTTTTTTTGCCTATTTCAGTGTTTCAAAGAAAAGGAATATCAAACGGAGTCCAAACGGAATGAAACCTTCGGGATCATGATTTTTGAAACGAACGTGATCCAGAGGACCAGGAGTGGAAGTCAAGAAATAAACGAGGCGGCCACGAGGGTGGAGGGCACGCCCCCCTATTGGGCGCGCCCCCTGTCTCGTGGGCCCCTCAGGCGTCCACCGACCTACTTCTTCCTCCTATATATACCCATGTACCTCGAAAACATCAGAAGCGACCACGAAACACTATTTTCACCGTCGTAACCTTCTATATCCGCTAGATCCCATCTTGGAGCCTTCGCCGGCGCTCCGCCGGAGGGGCAATCGACCATGGAGGGCTTCTACATCAACACCATAGCCTCTCCGATGAGTTGTGAGTAGTTTACCACAGACCTTCGGGTCCATAGTTATTAGCTAGATGGCTTCTTCTCTCTCTTTGAATCTCAATACCATGTTCTCCTCGATCTTCTTGGAGATCTATTCGATGTAACTCTTTTTTGCGGTGTGTTTGTCGAGATCCGATGAATTGTGGGTTTATGATCAAGTTTATCTATGAGAAATATTTGAATCTCATTTGAATTCTTTTATGTGTGATTAAGTTATCTTTGCAAGTCTCTTTGAGTTATCAGTTTGGTTTGGCCTACTAGATTGATCTTTCTTGCAATGGGAGAAGTGCTTAGCTTTGGGTTCAATCTTGCGGTGTCCTTTCCCGGTGGCAGCATGGACAGCAAGGCACGTATTGTATTGTTGCCATCGAGGATAAAAAGATGGGGTTTATATCATATTGCATGAGTTTATCCCTCTACATCATGTCATCTTTCTTAATGCGTTACTCTCTTCTTTATGAACTTAATACTCTAGATGCATGTTGGATAGCAGTCGATGTGTGGAGTAATAGTAGTAGATGCAGGCAGGAGTCGGTCTACTTGTCACGGACGTGATGCCTATATACATGATCATGCCTAGATAATCTCATAATTATTCGCTTTTCTATCAATTGCTTGACAGTAATTCGTTCACCCACTGTAATACTTATGCTATCTTGAGAGAAGCCACTAGTGAAACCTATGGCCCAGGTCTATCTCTTATCATATAAGCTTTCAATCTACTTTTATTTGCATCTTTACTTTTCTAATCTATATTATAAAATACCAAAAATATATTTATCTTATCATACTATCTCTATCAGATCTTACTTTCGCAAGTGGTCGTGAAGGGATTGGCAACCCCTTTATTGCGTTGGTTACGAGTTCTTGTTTGTTTGTGTAGGTGCGTGGGACTTTTGAGGAGCCTCTTACTAGATTGATACCTTGTGTAACACCCGAGAATCATGCCATAGTAATCTCCCACTAATCATGCCATTGTCATCATGGTCACCTTGCTAATTGCCACTTGTCGAAAACATCTAGTTCAAAATCAAATTTAAATTGCAAGTCAAACATTTATTTCTCCAAACAGAGAAGCAAAAATGTGCGAGATGTTGAAAATACTGCCCAAGTAATTGTCATGAAGAAATCAACTCAAATTGGGTTTCTAAAATGGCCATAGCAATATTTTGGTGGACCAGCAAACATTTAATTTGGTTGTTTAAAATTCCAACAAGTAGTCTCACATTTCCCAAACCACTTTAAACTTTGTGGGCCTCTCCAAAATAATGACCACTATTTGTGTGACAAGTTTCATGTTGAACAAAAATCATTTGGTAATAAATTAAAATCTTAAACGGTGGTGAAATGAATAAGCAGTAAAGTAAAAAAAGGAAAAGACTAAAATCCTACTGTGTCTTTGGGCCGCATGTGACCACAGTGCCCATGGCCCAGCCTACCACGGCCTTTTCCCCCTTCCTCTGTTCCTCTATACAGACACAAGAGACAGGGGCCATGGCGTGGCACGCATCCACCCCCACTGTGGCCGCTGCCGTCGTCGTGTCGGGCATCCCGCGGCCCTCCTGGTGGATAAGAACGTCGTCGGCCCCCTGGCGAACCCTAGCGCCCACTTTCCCCTCTCCCTCGCTCGCTTCTCCTCCCCAACGCGAACCCGACGTTGTCGTCGCCATGGCCAACCTAGCCTGCGTGTTCCTCGTCGTCCTCGCCGGCAAGGAGCTTGTTCAAAAGCTCTGTCTGCCTCTGCTGCTTCCATTACGAGGTTCGGATTGAGCCGGGCGCCTTCGCATTGCGGGGATCGAGCCCATCTTCAACCTCCGTTCGCCGCCGTGCGACGCGTTGATCCGCGCGTCTCCGATAGTCCCCGGTCTCGTCGAGCCTCCATCAAGCTCCGCTGTGAGTCACCGTCCGTTTCCCCCTATCCCCTTGCTTGATTTGGCCGTCCCTGGCGCCGTTGCCGTAAGGCCGAGCTCCGGCCGCCGTCGGGCTTGCGCGTAGGCAACGCTCCAGCCATCCCCTGCCTCGTCCGCTTGCGCCATTAGATGTGCGGCTGCAAGCTGAACCCGTAGTCTCAAGCCAGACCTTAGATGGCCGCCGGAGGCTCCCGTTTGATCGTCGCCGCCGCCGTTGTGCACCGCCGCCGGCCGTCGTTCGTTTGGTCAACTCCGGTCGCTCTCCAGCTCCGCCTACTGCTGCCGCCCGTTGCTTCCGCGCTCGCCCTGCTGCTTCTTCTCCTAGCGCCGCGGCGTTGCTTGCGCTGCTGCTGCTCTACGTATTGATGCTGCTCTGCTCCTTGCTGCCGCTGCTTGCTGATGCTTTGGCTTTTGCCGCATACTAGATACTGCCCGTGAATGCATGCTCTTGCCGCTGCTGGCCGTGGCCGCCATGCACACCCGTGCGTGTTTGCCCAAGAACACCAATGGTTGGATTGGGTCATGGCCGCTGGAGTAACCCCCTGTTTAGACTAGATGATAATTAGTGTTTAGATTAGTATACATACAGATAACATGACGGGTCCCCTGAAGATTAAAATAAATAACCAAAATAATTTTAGCATCTGTCTATGACAGCTGGGTCCTGCTGACACTGTTCACTTTGACCGGTCAACTCTGACTGGGTTGTTGACTGGGTCAACTCTGCTGACTGGACCACTACTGGATCCCATTGGTCATACACTCAGGCTAGTGTAGAGCTAGGTGACAAATGTATATTCTGTTTTTTTATTTCAAATTAAAAGTAATTTCAGAAAATATTTAGAACTTAGAAAAATCATATGAAATAAACCATAGCTCGGCCTAAAATACTTTATACATGAAAGTTGCTCAGAACGACGAGACGAATCCGAATACGCGGTCCGTTCATCTATCACATGTCCCTAGCATAGCAAACGTCGAACATTTCCCCTCTGGTTCATCTGTCTGACAGACGTCGGAAACCGGGAAAACTTTCTCGGATGTTTTCCCTCTTCGCCAGTATCGCCTAACGCTACGTTAGATCATCTCTAGCACCGTTTATTGTCTTGTTGTGCATATGTTTGCGTGTATTTACTGTTTCTTCCCCCTCTTCTCTCCAGCAGACCCCGAGGCCAATGTTGCCGCTGTGATCGTCTACGTCGACGACGACCCTCCTCCTTGTTTGAGCAACCAGGCAAGCCCCCCTTTTGATCATCCCGATGTCGCCCATTCTATATTCTCATGCTTGCATTGGATTTTGCTACTGTTATTGTTTGCTCCTATTCTGATGCATAGCCTGCTTTTGTACCGGTTTTTTGTTACCTACTTGCTTATCCTAAACTGCTTAGGATAGGTTGGTTAGTGATCCATCAGTGACCCCGGTACTTGTCGTTGTTGCCCCTGCTTCATCATCGACGACTCGATCAGCGTGATCGACGGCCAGAGCCCGGCACCTCACATCACATCACACCCCCTTTAGTTGCTCGACTCTACAGAGCTACTATCGAGTGTCGAGGGTGATCCCTCATAACGCACTCCTGATGATAATTCTGTAGTGTAGCTATTCGGTCGTGGTCATCGAGGGTGATTTCCTCTTTCACCATTCCCGATACGGCTCTGTCTTTCAAAACTTCAAGTGTGAATCTCGAGGGTGATCCCTCTTACGTTCACCTTGATGATTACATTGAGTGGAATCCATCGGGGGCGATTCCTCGGGTTTTCCCCTTGATGTTTGGACACACGGTTACCTTGACTTTACTTGAGACCTTGGTGAAAGTCGGGCGAGCCCGGAGAGCACCCGCAAGATAATGACGTGGCACGGCCGGGCATTCTGAGCCCTTGTCGTAAGTCCACGAGACGGGGCGACGGGGTCACTTTCGATCGTGAGTCTCTGCTCGTCTCCGCAAGCTAATAATACACTATGGTTTGGGTATTTGTTCTGAGTTGGCCTCTGGACTTTACGCACTAACCACCACGCGAGAATAGATATGGGCCTCGACGTCGTGGTATCAGCCGAAGCTTTATCAGACGTCCAGTTCAGCAGTGTGGCACGGCTGGGCCGGCACCATCCATGTAGAGGTGGAGCCTGGACCCGCCCTGCGCGCAACGACCTGGAGTGCAACAGGCGATGGGCCTAGACCCCGGAGTGCTTAGGAGGTAGACCGGCGGGGACCTCTCTGCTGAGCCTAGGTCGGGCTGCGACGTGTTGATCTTCCGAGGGCGGGCATTGACCCCAGAAAGGTGTGTCCGACCAGAGTGATCGAGCGTGTTGGGTAACGTGGTGCACCCGGGCAGGGAAGTTATATATTCGAATACCGTGTCCACGGTAATGGACGTTCAAACTTATATCCTGATCTTATACAACTACCAATGGATACTTGAATATGTGGCTCCGGGATTGCTTTCTCGCAGGGAGTCGAGGAAGGATCTCTGGGCATTAATGTTACAACATGTTTGTTAATTATAAACTGTTATTCTTTACTCTTCTACATGCTGCAAGATGCGAGGAGCTGCGTGAAGATGCTAGTCTTTGATAGGCTAGGACTTCCCCCTCTATTCTGGCATTCTGCAGTTCAGTCCACAGATACAACCCTTCCATTTGATACCAATGCATAGTTAGTATAGATCTGATGCTTGCGAGTACTTTGGATGAGTACTCACGGTTGCTTTGCTACCCCTTTCCCTCCTTTCTTCTTTTCGGTTGATGCAACCAGATGGTGGATCCCTGGAGCCAGATGCCACCGCTGATGGATGCTGCTACGTGAAGACCGCCGACGACCAGGAGTAGTTAGGAGGTCCCAGGCAGGAGGCCTTGCCTCTTCGATCGTTGTTGCTTTTGTGCTAGCCTTCTTAAGGCATCCTTGTTTAACTTATGTCTGTACTCAGATATTGTTGCTTCCGCTGACTCTTGTGTATCGAGCTTGTATTCGAGCCCTCGAGACCCCTGGCTTGTAATATGAAGCTTGTATTATTTTATTTGTGTCTAGAGTTGTGTTGTGATATCTCCCCGTGAGTCCCTGATCTTGATCGTACACATTTGCGTGTATGATTAGTGTACGGTCGAATTAGGGGCGTCACAAGTTGGTATAAGAGCTGACTGCCTGTAGGATCCCTCTTTCCAACTCCTTGGCCGAAGTTGAGTCTAGTCTTTGAAAAATTGATTTAATAACATGGCTGTGCGGCTTACGAGCCCACGTTGCCATTGGGTGGTATTAGGATCTTTTACTCCTCGCCTATACTCTGGGACTCTGATCTCTCTTCTATTCGGGTTAAATGATTTTGATATCTCTTAACTCTAGGATCTCGTAAATACTTTCTCCCGGAGAGCCCCTCACTCCAGATGATTGCTTGGTGCACCAGAAGATTCTGAAGATACTCTCCGATGTTTTACCGAGTCTCTTGTACTCTTCACCATTGCGATCCTTGCCACCGATAATCCTTATGCGTAACTACCTACGTTGTCGTTCATACCTTCATCTCCAGTTGCTCTTGTTATTACAAGATGTCCTGAAATACTCTTCGATGTTTCGAGGATCCTTTATGCTTACTGCCCTGCAGTCCTTGCCGCATGAATACCCCTTCGAATAATTACTCGCCCTTATTGAGTATCCATTCACCCCCAGTTATTCTTATGCTTCATAAGATACTTGGTAATACAATCCGAGTTTTCGATGACCTCTGTCGCCTATTGCTTTTGAAAGTCTTACATGCCTACACTCTGGTTAATTCCATATGTCTAGCAGTATCCATTGACATCCTTTGTCATTATCATCTTGAGTCTTTCGATTTGATATGTCTGTGTCGCAATCATCAGTTGATCCTTATAGATTATATTTCCGGCTCAGACGTCTTCCCGAACATGAGCTGGTTCTCGGTCGATCAGATTGCCATCGATTATGCCATAAGTCTATTCAACTTAACCATCCTTGGTCAAAGCATTTGCTTCTGATCCCTTGATTTTGGAAATCGTAATTCCCTTTGCATTGGACTCTGAATTAGTCAGTTGCTTCTATAATTCGATATCCTTGCATTCTTTCTTCTTCTGGCTGAGTATCGATACTCACATCAGATCCCTCGTATACCACCAGATCCTTTGTTGGGTCCTATCCGACAACGTCCTTCATTTTCAGTAACCTTGTGAACTTTTCCTCGGATACATAATATCTTGTATCCCCTGTTTTTGTCAACCATGCTATGCTTCCGAGCTTGAGTTATTTATTCCTAAGTTTGTGGTATATGCTCCTAAGATGCCCTGATGGGTTGAACCTATGCCTGCCATAATCTGTATGAACCCGAAAACTTCCACATGTCATACTCTACTGGTGTTATGCCAGATAAAATCTCAACACTATGGCTTCGTCTAAAACGAGAAGTGAAGAAAGGTTATGCATTGGAGAAGTGGGAGTCGACCTTGAACTTTGTGTTCATGCCCATGGAAACGATGTAGATCTTATCATGGAAGCTTCTTATAATATTAATTATCCCCTTGTGATAAGTTCATCTTGTTTAATTATCCCCTGGGCGATTTTTGGGCACGGGAAGAACTGCTCAGTTTCGGGGTGGAAGGGGATGGTGAGGTCAAAATCGAGTGGTTTGATCGATGGAAAAGGGTGGGGAGGGTGGGTTAAGCTAGATCCACACGCAGCAACTCAAATCCATGGACCAAATCCAACAAAATCTCAACTCACAAACAAATCACAAAAAAAATTTGGGGCCATTTTTGGTGGGGAATTTTCGGAATTAGGACGAAAACAACAAAATCAAGCTAGAAAACACGGGGTAGGGGCTCCAAAAACGTGATCAACTTGGCTCATGATACCAAGATGATGTATGGCAAAACCCTAGTTGGATGATCTTTCACGTTTGGAGGGATCCCACGGGAGAAACACGAAGAACACGCGGAAGCACAAAGGGGGAATCACGGGGAGGACGAGAGAGAATCACGAAACCGACAAAGAATAGATCAGACGAGTGCTAGATCACCGAACACAAAGAGGTATATATGATCCATAGTCAACAAAGGTAAGGATACAAAGGACAGTTCATCTCCTAACGGAGGTCTTGATGGTCTTCCCTAAAGAGGGGTCTTGAATCCGCTTGGGGGATCTTCTCCGAAGAGGTCCTGAACTCCGAGGAGAAGTGTCCAAGTGGATGAGCAAAGGCTCTCTCACAAATATGAGCTAATCCAATGCTACCCTAGCTAGGAGGAGGAGGGGTCCTATTTATAGTCTTAGTGCAAAATGGGGCAAAGTGGAGGGGTACATGGGCGTTGGCCCGAAACTGTGCGCAGACAGGTACCGGACGTCCGCTGGGGGCCGGTCGTCCGGTGTCGCCAGACGTCCGCTGGAAGCTCTCTGGAACAGGTGCACCGGACGTCCGGAAGTTTCCTACTTCCGCTAATTTACATTCTGTTGACAGATGCCGGACGTCCGGTGGTTCCGGTCGTCCGCTCGCTGGAGTGTGGCCGGTCGTCCGGTCTAGGCCGGATGTCCGCTCGCTGGGGCTTGGCGGCTGGGGCTTCAGGCGCCGGACGTCCGGTGGCTGGAACTTTCTCCGGTTGATCTTCTTCTTGACCTTCGCGGTTGGTAGCTTCGTCTCCTTGTCCAATGGATGTAGATGCACCATGGCTTTCCTCCAGGTACCTGATCACACACAAAGTGTCCATATGAGGTAGTAGCCAAGTCTCGTGAGTAGAGAGAGGAAGTTCGGAAAGGAGCGAGTTCACCTTATCTTCGATAGCCTTGGCTCTAGCTCTTGTCATGGGTCCAAGTGGTGTTGAGGAAGATGTAGACACGTCCATGGGGATGAGCGAGGGATGCTCCGCATCATCTCCCCCCCCCCCTTGGGAAGGATCCGACCTCGGATCAAGATCTTCATCTCCATGGTATGGCGCAAGGTCCTTGATGTTGAAGATCTCGCTCACATTGTACTTGCCTCGTGGTAGATCTATCTTGTAGGCGTTGTCGTTGTAGCGTGCTAGCACCTTGAAGGGTCCGTCGGCTCGAGGTTGAAGTTTGGACTTGCGTTCGTTGGGGAAGCGGTCCTTTCGAAGGTGTATCCACACAACATCGCCAATGTTGAAGATCATGGGTTGCTTGTTGACGTTGAGCTTGGTCGCTAGTCGTTGTACTTGGCGCTCGATGGTGTGCCTTGTATCTTCATGCATCTTCTTGATGTAGCTTGCCCGTGCACTCGCATCCATGTTGGTGCGCTCTTGTAGAGGGAGAGGTAGAATGTCCAATGGTGACAACGGGTTGAAGCTGTAGACGACCTCGAAGGGGTACTTGCCGGTAGTCGAATGTCTTGCACGGTTGTAGGCGTACTCGGCGATGGGTAGACATGCCTCCCACTCCTTGATGTTCCTCTTGATCAACACGCGAAGTAGAGTGGATAGTGTCCGGTTTGTCACCTCCGTTTGGCCGTCGGTTTGAGGATGGTATGCGGATGAGAACAAGAGCTTGATTCCGAGCTTGGCGCATAGAGTCTTCCAAAAGTAGCTCAAGAACTTGACGTCGCGGTCGGAGACTATTGTCTTTGGTACTCCATGGAGACGCAAGATTTCCCTACAAAAGAGATTAGCAATATGTGAAGCATCGTCTATCTTGTTGCAAGGAATGAAATGTGCCATCTTAGAAAATCTGTCCACAACGACAAATACGGAATCCTTGCCATTTTGAGTTCTAGGCAAACCAAGTACAAAATCCATGCTAATGTCTTCCCAAGGTTGATAAGGAATAGGAAGTGGCATGTAAAGACCATGGGATTGAGCTTTTGACTTAGCTTTGCGACATGTAGAGCAATGGTTGGTGAAGCGTGAGACATCACGAAACATCTTGGGCCAAAAGTAGTTCTTGGAGAGCGTGACGAAAGTCTTGTCGCGTCCAAAGTGTCCCATAAGTCCACCTCCATGAGCCTCTTGCAAAAGTAGCAAACGAAGAGAAGACTCGGGAATGCATAGTTTGTTAGCTCTCATAAGATAACCATCCTTGATGTAATATTGTTCCCAAGATGTATGCGTCAAACATTTAGCATAATGAATAGTAAAAGATGGATCATTAGCATATAAGTCTTTTATGTGCTCAAAACCAATAACATTCAACTCAAGTTTAGTCACAAGTGTGCATATGCGTGAAAATGCATCCGCTACTACATTTTCTTTACCCTTAATGTACTTGATCACATAAGGAAAAGATTCAATGAATTCACTCCATTTGGCATATGACGCTTGTTCAATTTAGTTTGGCCTTTTAAGCACTTAAGCGTTTTATGATCGGTATGGATGACAAACTCATGAGGTCTAAGATAATGTTCCCAAACATGTAGCACATGCACTAAAGCATACAATTCTTTGTCATAGATGGGATAATTAAGTTGAGCACCGGAGAGTTTTTCACTAAAATAAGCAATGGCTCGTTTTTCTTGCATCAAAACTCCGCCAATTCCGGTACCACTTGCATCACAATGAACCTCAAAAGTTTTGTCAAAATTGGGCAAAGCAAGAATCGGAGCATGAGTAAGCAAAGACTTGAGCTCATCAAAAGCAGTGGATTGCAAAGATCCCCAAACAAAAGGAGCATTCTTCTTACTCAAGGTATGCAAAGGAGCGGCAATTGTGCTAAAGTTTTTCACAAATCGATGATGAAATCCTGCAAGGCCAAGGAAACTACGCACTTGTTGCAAATTGGTTGGTTGGGGCCAAGTTTTAATTGCCTCAATTTTAGTTTCGTCAACATGAACACCTTTTGAAGAGACAACAAATCCCAAGAAAACCACTTTGTCAACACCAAATGTGCATTTTTTCAAATTTGCATAAAGGCTTTCCTTGCGAAGGGTTTGCAAAACAGATTTAACATGATTAATATGGTATTTCATGGTTTTGCTAAACACAAGGATATCATCAAAGTAAACCACAACGAAGACTCCTATGTAAGGTCTAAGCACATGATGCAAAAGACGCACGAAAGTTCCGGGAGCTTCGGACAAACCCATAGGCATCACTAACCACTCATATAAGCCAAATTTGGTTTTGAAGCGGTTTTCCATTCATCACCTTCTTGAATGCGAATTTGATAATAGCCACTTTTAAGATCTATTTTTGAGAAAAAGTTGGCTCCACTAAGTTCATCAAGCATATCATCTAAGCGAGGAATGGGGTGCCTATAACGAACGGTGATGGCGTTTATGGGTCTACAATCGGAACACAAGCGAAAACTGCCATCGGGTTTAGGTACAAGGATAACGGGAACGACACATGGGCTTAAGCTTTCACGTACCTGACCGTTGTCGATGAGTTGTTGTACTTGTCGTTGAATCTCCTTGGTTTCTTCGGGATTGACAGGGTATGGGGCTTTGTTTGGAAGTGGTGCTCCGGGGATGAGGTCGATTCGATGCTCAATGCCTCGTAGGGGAGGTAGACCCGGAGGTAGCTCATCGGGGAAGACATCTTTGAATTCCTGCAAAAGAGACTGAAACACTAAAGGTAACTCGTGAGAGGTGTTAGTTGTAGGCTCTCCATCTTTGCACACGAGGACGAAGTGTATCACACTCGATGGGTTCTCACACACTTCTCTTATCTCACTTTTGGTGGCAAATAGGATGAGGTTTTTCTCTCTAGGCGAAGAGGCGCTCATATTTGGCTTGTGGGTCTCACTCACTTTTGGGTGGGTAACTTTCTCACTCTTCTCGCCATGGTGGGTGGTTTGCTTGTCGGCTATCACTTGACTAGGAGACATAGGTCGTAGCACATACTCCTTCCCTTTCATCTTGAAGCTATAGTGATTGGTGCGTCCATTGTGGATGACACCACGGTCGAATTGCCATGGTCGACCAAGAAGGAGGTGGCAAACGGTCATTGGGACCACATCACATTCCAAAGTGTCTTCATAAGCACCTATTTTGAAAGAGACTTGGACCGTATGCTCGACTCGTATAGTGCCGAAGTCACTTAGCCATTGAACCTTGTAGGGGTGCGGGTGCTTCTTCTTGACCAATTGAAGTTTTGAACATAGTTCTTCACTTGCCAAGTTGTGGCAACTACCTCCATCGACGATGACCTTGACGGACCTTCCATTGATGCCAGCCTTAGTGTGGAAGATGTGGCATCATTGGTCTTCTTCTTGTTGATGTTGAAGCGTCAAGACTTTGGAGACAACGAGAGCGGGGCTCGAATCCTCATCACAAAAGACTTGATCATCTTCATCCTCGTTCACGCACCGGTGCATGGCCACTTGCTCAATAGCTTCCATTTCATCTTCACTCATTGAGTCGTAGGTGCCATCGTTGTTGAGGATCATGGTGCGCTTGTTGGTGCATTGGAAGGCTTTGTGGCCTCGGCCGCCACAAGTGAAACATTTGAAGGAGCTTGTCTTGACGGTCTCATCGGTTGGAGTAGATGATGAAGCACGCGGCTTGAAGTTGCTTGTCGTAGGAGTAAGACGACTTGAACTTGATGAAGGTTTCTTGAAACTTGACTTCTCGTCGTTGCTTGGAGAAGGCTTGGTTGATGTAGATGTTGGATGAGTCGATGAAGCTTGGATGTTGGAGAAGCCGTAGGTCTTGGATGAGTACTTGGCGTACTTGAAGTCATCTTGCACTTGACGTTCCGCCTTGGTTGCTTGATGCACGAGCTCAATGAGGTTGGAATATGGTTGGAAGTCGGCGATCTTCTTGATGGGATGATTGAGTCCATTCAAGAAACGTGCCATTGTTTGCTCATCATCTTCCTTGACATTGGCTCGAATCATGGCTATCTCCATTTCCTTGTAGTATTCTTCAACACTCTTTGTTCCTTGCTTGAGGAGTTGTAGCTTCTTGAAGAGATCACGGTTGTAGTAGGTTGGTACAAAGCGTGCCCGCATGACATCCTTCATTTGAGTCCAAGTGGTGATTGGAGGTTCACCTCTTGCTTCACGGCGTTCAAGGACTTGTTCCCACCATATGAGCACATAGTCTTGGAACTCAAGTGATGCCATAGCGATCTTCTTCTCTTCCTCAAAGTTGTGCAAACGAAAGATTTTGTCGACCTTCAATGCCCATGAGAGGTATTCTTCCGGATCGTTGCTTCCATTGAACTTGGGCATTGTGAACTTGAGCTTGCCATAGCGTTGCTCTTCATTGTGTTGTTGGCGATGGTGATGATGACGTCCTTGGCGTGGAAGGAAGTCATCCTCATGTTGCTCTTGGCGCGGAGGAAGTCCATGATCAACTTGCTCTTGTTGAACTTGAGGTTGAAGAGGAGCTTGACGAGCTTGAGGAGGGGCTTGTGGAGCTTGACGTTGCACACGTGGTAGGTAGTTCCTCTCTTGGATTTCTTCTCGAAGAGCTTCCTCTTGATTGTGCCGTTCGCGATTGCGGTTGGCAATAGCTCGACTTGATGCTTGAAGGGCACGTTCCACCTCAAGAGCTTGTGCTTCTCGTTGTTGTTGTTGAAGACGTTGAGCCTCGGCGTCTTGTTCTTCTTGGTGTAGACGCGCTCGTTCTTCTTCTTGGCGCCGTAGTCGTTGTCGTTCTTGAGCTTGAGCAAAAGCCACTTGGTTTGATTGAGGACGAGGGACTTGCTCATCGACTTGCTCTTGTGAATGCTTGTCTTGTAGTGGGTTCCGAGATGCATGACGGTCTTGACGCGCGGCTCGTCGAAGAATGGTCGATGACGGTGTACTTGAGGCGGAGAAGGTGTCATCTGAGTGTCGACTCGAGCGGCTCCGTCTTGAGGAGGAAGAAGTGGAATGATGCCAGTTCCTCATCAAGGCGCGGATCTCGTCCATTCTTGCATCATTTTCTTGCTTGTGAGAGTCGAACTTGTCGTCGAAGTAGTCTCTTGTACGTTGCTCGGAGAGTCGCAAGTCGGTGGCGAGGTTGTCGATGCGGTCGCTCATAGCTTGTTGCTCTTGGTGTAACGCCCTTTGAGCACCAAATAGGTGGCTCTTTGTGACGAATGATGACATGTCGTCACCGTTCTCGATGAGAGGTGGATTTGTAGAAGAACTTGGCCTATCCATCATACCAAGTAAAATGTAAGTGGAAGAAGGAAAAAGAACGTGTACCAAATGTACCTTGACCGATGTTGAAAATGAATCAAATTCACTCCAATGCGGACAATGAAATAGCACTGTTGGTACCAATTCTTGTCGGTTCTCACACCTACACAAGTAAAAGCTTTTGGTGGAGCTTGGTTAGGATGGTGGCACAAAATTTGATGCAATAGTAAGTGAGCTTCAATAATGTTGGAAAGGATTCACAAATTTGCAAATGCAACAAGTAGACCAAGCAAGTATGGGTACACGGAAACACACACGCAAATAGATAAGTGGGATTGTGCAATCCAAAAGTGAGCCAAAATGTGGAAACCACTAGATGCTCTTGTTGCATAATACTAGAGAGACGCTAGCACGATTGCACAATAGGCGGATACGCAAACTTGTGCACAACCTACTAGGCAAAAATGCAACTATCTCTATCCCAATTATGCTATATGTATGGTATTTCGGTGCAATGATCCAAGATGATCCAATATGACAATCTTAATGTAGTATGATGCTATGGTTCTTGCTCATAAGCTCTTTGCTTATCTTTCCTCTTGGCTTAAAAGCTTGGGTGGCTCTTTCACTTTTGAGCTCTTTTCTCATGCAAAACTTCACGAACCAAGATAGCAATTGTGTATGCTATGACAACTTTGTGACACACAAGTGGATCCCAAGATATGCACCACTATGGTATTGTATGTATGCTATGGAGTATGATCCCTAATGTGCACAAGTCACGTTGCCGGCAATACTCAATGGCTAGTCTCGATGGGTAAGCTACGCAAAATGAGGCAATGTGGGTTATCAATGCAAATGCAAGGTATGACAAAGGTGTCGTCGAAGTTACCGTCCTTGGCGATGATGAGACCCTTGCGAAGATGAGCCGTGGAGGTGATGACGTCAACCGTACCTAGATAGCCGAAACACAAAAGGATACGGAATCCACAACTCGAAATCTCAAGGACCAAAATGTGTCAAAATCGTCATCGGAGGTATCGGGGAAGATTTTGGTGTATGTGGGTTTGGGAGATGTGGTGGGAGGTGGGGTTGAGGTGGTGGCCGAACTGAAAATTCAGTTTCGTCAGAGTTGAACGGACGTCCGGATTTCACGGTCGTCCGGTCGTCGGACGTCCGGTAACTGCCGGTCGTTCGGTGCCTGGGCGATTTTTGGGCACGGGAAGAACTGCTCAGTTTCGGGGTGGAAGGGGATGGTGAGGTCGAAATCGAGTGGTTTGATGGATGGAAAAGGGTGGGGAGGGTGGGTTAAGCTAGATCCACACGCATCAACTCAAATCCATGGACCAAATCCAACAAAATCTCAACTCACAAACAAATCACAAAAAAAATTTGGGGCCATTTTTGGTGGGGAATTTTCGGAATTAGGACGAAAACAACAAAATCAAGCTAGAAAACACGGGGTAGGGGCTCCAAAAACGTGATCAACTTGGCTCATGATACCAAGATGATGTATGGCAAAACCCTAGTTGGATGATCTTTCACGTTTGGAGGGATCCCACGGGAGAAACACGAAGAACACACGGAAGCACAAAGGGGGAATCACGGGGAGGACGAGAGAGAATCACGAAACCGACAAAGAATAGATCACACGAGTGCTAGATCACCGAACACAAAGAGGTACATATGATCCATAGTCAACAAAGGTAAGGATACAAATGACAGTTCATCTCCTAACGGAGGTCTTGATGGTCTTCCCTAAAGAGGGGTCTTGAATCCGCTTGGGGGATCTTCTCCGAAGAGGTCCTGAACTCCGAGGAGAAGTGTCCAAGTGGATGAGCAAAGGCTCTCTCACAAATATGAGCTAATCCAATGCTACCCTAGCTAGGAGGAGGAGGGGTCCTATTTATAGTCTTAGTGCAAAAGGGGGCAAAGTGGAGGGGTACATGGGCGTTGGCCCGAAACTGTGCGCAGACAGGTACCGGACGTCCACTGGGGGCCGGTCGTCCGGTCGCTCATGAGGGACCGGTCGTCCGTTATCGCCGGACGTCCGCTGGAAGCTCTCTGGAACAGGTGCACCGGACGTCCGGAAGTTTCCTACTTCCGCTAATTTCCATTCTGTTGACAGATGCCGGACGTCCGGTGGTTCCGGTCGTCCGCTCGCTGGAGTGTGGCCGGTTGTCCGGTCTGGGCCGGACGTCCGCTCGCTGGGGCTTGGCGGCTGGGGCTTCAAGCGCCGGACGTCCGGTCCCGACCGGTCGTTCGGTGGCTGGAACTTTCTCCGGTTGATCTTCTTCTTGACCTTCGCGGTTGGTAGCTTCGTCTCCTTGTCCAATGGATGTAGATGCACCATGGCTTTCCTCCAGGTACCTGATCACACACAAAGTGTCCATATGAGGTAGTAGCCAAGTCTCGTGAGTAGAGAGAGGAAGTTCGGAAAGGAGCGAGTTCACCTTATCTTCGATAGCCTTGGCTCTAGCTCTTGTCATGGGTCCAAGTGGTGTTGAGGAAGATGTAGACACGTCCATGGGGATGAGCGAGGGATGCTCCACATCAATTACCCTTTGGTATCTCGAGAATATCACGGAACTACATAACTTCTTATGAGTTCTTCATCAACAAGTATTTCTCGCTGGTTCCAATTTTCCATGGGTTCTGAGTTGTTAGACACTCGAGAACACCGATAACTGATTCGAGTCTACACTTTTCTCTCCATTGTTCTGATTAACCTTTCTTGTAACCTAACATATTTGAGCAGTGATAATTCCCTACTTATGTATACACCTCGGTGTACAAGCTCCATCTGTAAGACCTTGTTACTATTGTTGATGACATTCCGGTAGCCACCGATGGACGAGAACTTTGCCTATTGGTCCGCCTCGTCTTAACGAGCAGGAAAATGGTTCTCTTCGTCCCTCGACCTTGGTACTAACATGGTTGCCAACATAACTGACAGGTTGTCCTCTGACCTGCCTTGCTATCATGCCCGTGCAAAATGTAACGCCTTCTTGCTTTTTACCCACATGGTGGGCCCATAACCCACAGTTCCACAGGATCGAAACCTGACTCTCCTGTACATCTCTGTCTTCTAAAATTGTTCCGTATGCTTGGTTTCGTATGTAATTCATGAGCCACCTTCCTTGTGATCTGTTCTGGTATCAGATGCAATACTTATTCCCATTGCTATGAACCGCTTTCACCCTCTGTTTCAGGCAAGGAACAGTTGCCTACCTGGTTGAAGCTCCTTATTGCACCTCCTTACCTTGCTCTCGATGACTTGCTTGAATTTCTACTCGAGAGATGCCTCTATGCCACGTTCACCAAGATAGCCCCCAAGTACCTATCTTGTGTTGAGTTTCGTCCTTTCCGAGTCTTTCCCCCTTACTCCACCCCTTAAATCTCGGGACGAGATTTTTTGTAGTGGAGGAGATTTGTAACACCCCGAGAATCATGCCATAGTAATCTCCCACTAATCATGCCATTGTCATCATGGTTACCTTGCTAATTGCCACTTGTCCAAAACATCAAGTTCAAAATCAAATTTAAATTGCAAGTCAAACATTTATTTCTCCAAACAGAGAAGCAAAAATGTTCGAGATGTTGAAAATACTACCCAAGTAATTGTCATGAAGAAATCAACTCAAATTGGGTTTCTAAAATGGCCATAGCAATATTTTGGTGGACCAGCAAACATTTAATTTGGTTGTTTAAAATTCCAACAAGTAGTCTCACATTTCCCAAACCACTTTAAACTTTGTGGGCCTCTCCAAAATAATGACCACTATCTGTGTGACAAGTTTCATGTTGAACAAAAATCATTTGATAATAAATTAAAATGTTAAACGTTGGTGAAATGAATAAGCAGTAAAGTAAAAAAAAAGGAAAAGACTAAAATCCTACTGTGTCTTTGGGCCGCATGTGACCACATTGCCCATGGCCCAGCCTACCACGGCCTTTTCCCCCTTCCTCTGTTACAGGGGCCATGGCGTGGCACGCATCCACCCCCACCATGGCCGCTGCCGTCGTCGTGTCGGGCATCCCGCGGCCCTCCTGGTGGATAAGAACGTCGTCGGCCCCCTGGCGAACCCTAGCGCCCACTTTCCCCTCTCCCTCGCTCGCTTCTCCTCCCCAACCCGACGTTGTCGTCGCCATGGCCAACCTAGCCTGCGTGTTCCTCGTCGTCCTCGCCGGCAAGGAGCTTGTTCAAAAGCTCTGTCTGCCTCTGATGCTTCCATTACGAGGTTCGGATTGAGCCGGGCGCCTTCGCATCGCGGGGACCGAGCCCATCTTCAACCTCTATTTGCAGCCGTGCGACGCGTCGATCCGCGCGTCTCCGATAGTCCCCGGCCTCGTCGAGCCTCCATCAAGCTCCGCTGTGAGTCGCCGTCCGTTTCCCCCTATCCCCTTGCTTGATTTGGCCGTCCCTGGCGCCGTTGCCGTAAGGCCGAGCTCCGGTCGCCGTCGGGCTTGCGCGTAGGCATCGCTCCAGCCATCTCAAATGGCCGCCGGAGGCTCCCGTTTGATCGTCGCCGCCGCCGTTGTGCACCGCCGCCGGCCGTCGTTCGTTTGGTCAACTCCGGTCGCTCTCCAGCTCCGCCTACTGCTGCCGCCCGTTGCTTCCGCGCTCGCCCTGCTGCTTCTTCTCCTAGCGCCGTGGCGTTGCTTGCGCTGCTGCTGCTCTACGTATTGATGCTGCTCTGCTCCTTGATGCCGCTGCTTGCTGATGCTTTGCTTTTGCTGCATACTAGATACTGCCCGTGGCCGCCATGCACACCCGTGCTTGTGTGCCCAAGAACACCAATGGTTGGATTGGGCCATGGCCGCTGGAGTAACCCCCTATTTAGACTAGATGATAATTAGTGTTTAGATTAGTATACATACAGATGACATGCGGGTCCCCTGAAGATTAAAATAAATAACCAAAATAATTTTAGCATCTGTCTATGACAGCTGGGTCCTGCTGACACTGTTCACTTTGACTGGTCAACTCTGACCGGGTTGTTGACTGGGCCAACTCTGCTGACTGGACCACTACTGGACCCCATTGGTCATACACTCAGGCTAGTGTAGAGCTAGATGACAAATGTATATTCTGTTTTTCTATTTTGAATTAAAAGTAATTTCAGAAAATGTTTAGAACTTAGAAAAATCATATGAAATAAACCATAGCTCGGCTTAAAATACTTTGTACATGAAAGTTGCTCAGAACGACGAGACGAATCCGAATACGCGGTCCGTTCATCTATCACATGTCCCTAGCATAGCAAACGTCAAATATTTCCCCTCTGGTTCATCTGTCTGACAGACGTCCGGAACCGGGAAAACTTTCTCTGTTGGTTTCCCTCTTCGCCAGTATCGCCTAACGCTACGTTAGATCACCTCTAGCACCGCTTATTGTCTTGTTGTGCATATGTTTGCGTGTATTTACTGTTTCTTCCCCCTCTTCTCTCCGGCAGACCCCGAGGCCGATGTTGCCGCTGTGATCGTTTACGTCGACGACGACCCTCCTTCTTGTTTGAGCAGCTAGCCAAGCCCCCCCTTTTGATCATCCCGATATCGCCCATTCTATATTCTCATGCTTGCATTAGATTTTGCTATTGTTATTGTTTGCTCCTATGCTGATGCATAGCTTGGTTTTGTACCGCTTTCCTACCTGCTTATCCTAAACTGCTTAGGATAGGTTGGTTAGTGATCCATCATTGACCCCCAGTACTTGTCGTTGTTGCCCCTGCTTCATCATCGATGACTCGATCATCGTGATCGACGACCAGAGCCCGACACCTCACATCACATCACGCCCCTTTAGTTGCTCGACTCTGCAGAGCTACTATCGAGTGCCGAGGGTGATCCCTCATAACGCACTCCTGATGATAATTCTGTACTGTAGCTATTCGGTCGTGGTCATCGAGGGTGATTTCCTCTTTCACCATTCCCGATACGGCTCTGTCTTTCAAAACCTCAAGTGTGAATCTCGAGGGTGATCCCTCTTACGTTCACCTTGATGATTACATTGAGTGGAATCCATCGGGGGCGATTCCTCGGGTTTTCCCCTTGATGTTTGGACACACGGTTACCTTGACTTTACTTGAGACCTTGGTGAAAGTCGGGCGAGCCCGGAGAGCACCCGCAAGATAATGACGTGGCACGGCCGGGCATTCTGAGCCCTTGTCGTAAGTCCACGAGACGGGGCGACGGGGTCACTTTCGATCGTGAGTCTTTGCTCGTCTCCGCAAGCTAATAATACACTATGGTTTGGGTATTTGTTCTGAGTTGGCCTCTGGCCTTTACGCACTAACCACCACACGAGAATAGATATGGGCCTCGACGTCGTGGTATCAGCCGAAGCTTTGTCAGACATTCAGTTCAGTAGTGTGGCACGGCTGGGCCGGCACCACCATGTAGAGGTGGAGCCTGGACCCGCCCTGCGCGCAACGACCCGGAGTGCAACGGGCGATGGGCCCAGACCCCGAAGTGCTTAGGAGGTAGACCGACGGGGACCTTTCTGTTGAGCCTAGGTCGGGCTGCGACGTGTTGATCTTCTGAGGGCTGGCATTGACCCCAGAAAGGTGTGTCCGGCCAGAGTGATCGAGCGTGTTGGGTAATGTGGTGCACCCTTGCAGGGAAGTTATATATTTGAATACCGTGTCCACGGTAATGGACGTTCAGACTTATATCCTGATCTTATACAACTACAAATGGATACTTGAATATGTGGCTCCAGGATTGCTTTCTCGCAGGGAGTCGAGGAAGGATCTCTGGGCATTAATGTTACAACATGTTTGTTAATTATAAACTGATATTCTTTACTCTTCTACATGCCGTAAGATGCGAGGAGCTGCGTAAAGATGCTAGTCTTTGATAGGCTAGGTCTTCCCTCTCTATTCTGGCATTCTGCAGTTCAGTCCACATATACAACCCTTCCATTTGATACCAATGCATACTTAGTATAGATCTGATGCTTGCGAGTACTTTGGATGAGTACTCATGGTTGCTTTGCTACCCCTTTCCCCCCCTTCTTTCTTCTTTCCGGTTGATGCAACCAGATGGTGGATCCCTGGAGCCGGATGCCACCGCCGATGGATGCTGCTACGCGAAGACCGCCGACGATCAGGAGTTGTTAGGAGGTCCCAGGCAGGAGGCCTTGCCTCTTCGATCGTTGTTGCTTTTGTGCTAGCCTTCTTAAGGCATCCTTATTTAACTTATGTCTGTACTCAGATATTGTTGCTTCCGCTGACTTTTGTGTATCGAGCTTGTATTCGAGCCCTCGAGGCTCCTGGCTTGTAATATGAAGCTTGTATTATTTTATTTGTGTCTAGAGTTGTATTGTGATATCTTCCCGTGAGTCCCTGATCTTGATCGTACACATTTGCGTGTATGATTAGTGTACGGTCGAATCGGGGGCGTCACACTTACGCTAATATTGCTGCATCACCCTTTCCTCTTCAAGGAAAACCAACGCAAGCTCAAGACGTAACAAGAAGGATTTCTGGTGCCGTTGCCAGGGAGGTCTTCGCTCAAGTCAAGACATACCAAGTACCTATCACAAACTCATCTCCCACACATTTACATTATTTGCCATTTGCCTCTTGTTTTCCTCTTCCCCACATCACCCTTTCTGTTTTATTCCCCCTCTCTTTCCCAATCTCCTCTCTCTTTCGTTTGCCCTCTTCTTCTTCCACGCTTTTGTTTGCCGTTATGTCTGAAATTGGGGAGATTATCGTCGATATGGACAATAATGATAACATGGAAAATTTTGATGATCCTGCTGAAGAACCCCCCTATTTTGCATACTAAAAGATTTCGAATTGGTAGTGGTAACATTATTGGAAAAGGGGTTATTCAAGATTTCTTTACTTGTGCCGGTGCTTTACCTTCTATGGGTGATTCTATTCTTCATAGAACTAGTAGTCTTGCCGATGCTATCGTTATGCTTGTAGTTGAGCTTGAAAGACAATTTATGCATATACATCCTTGCATACAAAGAATTTTCCTGGAATTTTCTAATATTGAGCATTCTTTTGTTAAGCGCGCCGCTACTATCTTTTTTGTACATGAGTTTAGATTTATAATAAAAGAGGCTAAAGAAATCTTTGCGCACTATAGGGTGGACATCGTCCGTCCTCCATAGAGGCGATCCTCTTTGATCAAGAGGAAATTAGGCGTTTTCAATCTTTAAGACTATGTTGTTTTTAATGAAAACCTTAGGAAAGAGGTTCCTACCAATGTCCTAGTTGATAGAATTTCCGAACTTAATAATGATTTTTGCTCTTCGAAACAATGAGGTAGGATACTCTCTTGAGTATAGGCTCACGAAATTCTGCCAAAACAATGCTTATAATGATGAATTAGTTGTGCAATATGAAGGGCCAAAGGAGGAACCAACCCTCCGATGATTGATCTTGGGGACTTTTGTCCCATTAAATTTAGCCCTTTTGATTACTTTTGCTTGCCTCAAAGAAAACTTGCTGCTGAACATAGAGAATATGAGATGAGTTTTCGTGATCTATCTTATTATTATGGCACTACTTAGATCTATCCTCGCTTTTATGCCTAGCTAGGGGCGTTAAACAATAGCGCTAGTTGGGAGGCAACCCAATTTTATTTGTGTTTTTTGTTTTTACTTTGTTTAGTAATAAATTTTTCATCTACTTTCTGTTTAGATGTGTTTTTATTGTTTAATTAGTGTTTGTGCCAAGTAGAACCTATAGGATAACCTATGGTGATAGTTAATTTGATTCTGCTGAAAAACAGAAACTTTGCACGCATGAAAATAATTTTAGTAATTCACAGAAACGTGCTTTTGCGTTGATTCATTTTGCTGTAGATCAATAGACAAATTGCGCAGGACTTCCTATTTTGGTAGGGTTTTTAGAGTTCCAGAAGTATTCGAGAGTTACATATTGCTATAGACTGTTCTGTTTTTGACAGATTCTGGTTTTCATGCGTTGTTTGCTTATTTTGATGCATCTATGGTTAGTATGTAAGGGTATGAACCATAGAGAACTTGGAATACAGTAGGTTTAACACCAATATAAATAAAGGATGAGTTCATTACAATACCTTATGTGGTGGTTTTGCTTTCTTGCACTAACGGAGCTTATGAGATTTCCTGTTGAGTTTTGTGTTGTGAAGTTTATAAGTTTTGGGTAAAGATTTGATGGACTATGGAATAAGGAGTGGCAAGAGCCTAAGCTTGGGGATGCCCAAGGCACCCCGAGATATTCAGAATAGCCAAAAGACTAAGCTTGGGGATTCCCCGCAAGGCATCCCCTCTTTCGTCTTTGTTTATCGGTAACTTTACTTGGAGCTATATTTTTATTCGCCACATGATATGTGTTTTGCTTGGAGCATCTTGTATGATATTAGTCTTTGCTTTTTAGTTTACCACAATCATCCTTGCTGTACACACCTTTTGGGAGAAACCCACTTGATTGGAATTTATTAGAATACTCTATGTGCTTCACTTATATCTTTTGAGCTAGATAGTTTTTGCTCTAGTGCTTCACTTATATCTTTTAGGGCACGGCGGTGGCTTAATTTTATAGAAATTGTTAGTCTCTCATGCTTCACTTATATTATTTTGAGAGTCTCTTAGAACATCATGGTGTTTGCTATGGTTATGAAATTGGTCCTAGAACGATGGGCATCCAAGTTGGGTATAATAAAAACTATCATAGGAAGTGAATTGGATGCTATGATCAATTTGATACTTTATAATTGTTTTGAGATGGAGGTAGTGATATTAGAGTCATGCTAGTTGGGTGATTATGAATTTAAAGAATGCTTGTGTTGAAGTTGGCAAGTCCCGTAGCATGCACGTATGGTAAAAGTTATGTAACAAATTTGAAATATGAGGTGTTCTTAGACTATGCATCCTTATTAGTGGCGGTCGGGGACGAGTGATGGTCTTTTCGAACCAATCTATCCCCCTAGGACATTCGCGTAGTGCTTGATTTTTGATGACTTGTAGATTTTTGCAATAAGTATATGAGTTATTTTTGACTAATGTTGAGTCCATGGATTATACGCACTCTCACCCTTCCATCATTGCTAGCCTCATCGGTACCGTGCATTGCCCTTTCTCACCTTGAGAGTTGGTGCAAACTTCGCCAGTGCATCAAAACCCCGTGATATGATATGCTCTATCACACATAAACCTCCTTATATCTTCCTCAAAACAACCACCATACCTATCTATTATGGCATTTCCATAGCCATTCCAAGATATATTGCCATGCAACTTTCCACCGTTCTATTCATCATCATGACACGCATCATCATTGTCATATTGCCTTGCATGATCATGTAGTTGACATCGTATTTGTGGCAAAGCCACCATGCATAAATTTTTATACATGTCACTCTTGATTCATTGCCCATCCTTGTACACCACCAGAGGCGTTCATATAGAGTCATATCTTGTTCTAGTATTGAGTTGTAATTCATGAGATGTAAATAAATAGAAGTGTGATGATCGTCATTATTAGAGCATTGTCCCAAAAAAAGGCCAAATAAAAGAAGGCCAAATAAAAAAAAGGAAGGCCAAATAAAAAAAGAAAGGCCAAATAAGAAAGGCCCAAAAAAGAAAATAAAAAAGGGGGCAATGTTACTATCTTTTTCCACACGTGTGATTCAAAGTAGCACCATGTTCTTCATGTAGAGAGTCTCATATGTTGTCACTTTCATATAATAGTGGGAATTTTTCATTATAGAACTTGACTTGTATATTCCTATGATGGGCTTCCTCAAAATGCCCTAGGTCTTCATGAGCAAGCAAGTTGGATGCACACCCACTAGTTTCTTTTGTTGAGCTTTCATACATTTATAGCTCTAGTGCATCCGTTGCATGGCAATCCCTACTCCTCATGTTGACATCAATTGATGAGCATCTCCATAGCCCATTGATTTTCCTCGTCAATGTGAGACTTTCTCCTTTTTTGTCTTCTCCACACAATCCCCATCATCATATTCTATTCCACCCATAGTGATATATCCATGGCTCACGCTCATGTATTGCGTGAAAGTTGAAAAAGTTTGAGATTATTTAAGTACGAAACAATTGCTTGGCTTGTCATCAGGGGTGTACAAGATGGGAGCATTTTTGTGTGACGAAAATGAAGCATGACCTAACTATATGATTTTGTAGGGATGAACTTTCTGTAGCCATGTTATTTTGAGAAGACATGATTGCTTTGATTAGTATGCTTGAAGTATTACTATTTCTTATGTCAATATGTACTTTTATTTTGAATAATTTGGATCTGAACATTCATGCCACAATAAAGAAATTGCATTGAGAATTATGCTACGTAGCATTCCACATCAAAAGTTCTGTTTTTACCATTTACCTACTCGAGGACGAGCAGAAATTAAGCTTGGGGATGCTTGATACGTCTCCAACGTATCTATAATTTTTGATTGTTCCATGCTATTATATTACCCGTTTTAGATGTTTATGGGCTTTACTTTACACTTTTATATCATTTTTGGGACTAACCTACTAACCGGAGGCCCAGCCCGTATTGCTTTTTTTGCCTATTTCAGTGTTTCGAAGAAAAGGAATATCAAACAGAGTCCAAACGGAATGAAACCTTCAGGAGTGTGATTTTTGGAACGAACGTGATCCAGAGGACTTGGAGTGGAAGTCAAGAAATAAACAAGGCGGCCACGAGGGTGGAGGGCGCCCCCCCCCCCTACTGGGCGCGCCCCCTGTCTCATGGGCCCCTCGGGCGTCCACCGACCTACTTCTTCCTCCTATATATACCCATGTACCCCGAAAACATCAGAAGCGACCACGAAAAACTATTTCCACCGCCGTAACCTTCTGTATCCGCGAGATCCCATCTTAGAGCCTTCGCCGGCACTCCGCCGGAGGGGGAATCGACCACGGAGGGCTTCTACATCAACACCATAGCCTCTCCGATGAGTTGTGAGTAGTTTACCATAGACCTTCGGGTCCATAGTTATTAGCTAGATGGCTTCTTCTATCTCTTTGAATCTCAATACAAAGTTCTCCTTGATCTTCTTGGAGATCTATTCAATGTAACTCTTTTTGCGGTGTGTTTGTCGAGATTCGATGAATTGTGGGTTCATGATCGAGTTTATCTATGAGAAATATTTGAATCTCCTCTGAATTATTTTATGTGTGATTAAGTTATCTTTGAAAGTCTCTTCGAATTATCAGTTTGGTTTGGCCTACTAGATTGATCTTTCTTGCAATGGGAGAAGTGCTTAGCTTTGGGTTCAATCTTGCGGTGTCCTTTCCCAGTGGCAGCACGGGCAGCAAGGCACGTATTGTATTGTTGCCATCGAGGATAAAAAGATGGGGTTTATATCATATTGCATGAGTTTATCCCTCTATGTCATGTCATCTTTCTTAATGCATTACTCTGTTCTTTATGAACTTAATACTCTAGATGCATGCTGGATAGAGGTCGATGTGTGGAGTAATAGTAGTAGATGCAGGCAGGAGTCGGTCTACTTGTCACGGACGTGATGCCTATATACATGATCATGCCTAGATAATCCCATAATTATTCGCTTTTCTATCAATTGCTCGACAGTAATTTATTCACCCACCATAATACTTATGCTAGCTTGAGAAAAGCCACTAGTGAAGCCTATGGCCCCCGGGTCTATCTCTTATCATATAAGCTTTCAATCTACTTTTATTTGCATCTTTACTTTTCCAATCTATATTATAAAATACCAGAAATATATTTATCTTATCATACTATCTCTATCTGATCTCACTACCGCAAGTGGCCGTGAAGGGATTGACAACCCCTTTATTGCGTTGGTTGCGAGTTCTTGTTTGTTTGTGTAGGTGCATGGGACTTTTGAGGAGCCTCCTACTGGATTGATACCTTGGTTCTCAAAAACTGAGGGAAGTACTTACGCTACTATTGCTGCATCACCCTTTCCTCTTCAAGGAAAACCAACCCAAGCTCAAGACGTAGCAATGGCCACCCCGTGGCCATCGGCAACCATGGAAGGCGCGCACGTCCACCTAGCCCCTGGTGAACAGAGGTAAGGATTTAGGGTTTAGGGGTTCAAGGAAAACCAACGCAAGCTCAAGACGTAGCAATGGCCACCCCGTGGCCATCGGCGGCCATAGACGGCGCGCGCGCGTCCACCTAGCCCCTGGTGAACAGAGGTAGGGGACGGCCGGGGTAAAGGGTCTGGGCTGCACTGTTGCGCGGCTGAGCCAATTGCACATTGCAGCCTGGCCTTTTCTTTGTTTTTTTTACTTTCTGTTTTCTATTTTTGTTTCTGTTTTATCTTCTCTTTTTATACAAAACACTTTTGCAAAATATGGGACTTGCCTACATAAATACTTTGCAATACTTACCATTGTTAGAAAATGGTTTGGAGGCAATTGGATTTCATATAAATTTTGTATTAAATAAAATGGATTAAACCTTGTTGTTTTGGTACTTTTTCATACTATTTGAGTCACTTAACTAATTTAGTAAATGCTCATTATAATTTTACAATTGTCTCTGGATTATTTACAATATTATGAACATTTTAGCTCCTAGATTTGAACAACTTTTATTTTCAGTTTAAGTTTGAACTTCCACTTGAATTTGAATTTGAAATGAGATATGTTACTAATGATGATTAAGCACTGTTGATCATGATGACATGGCATAATCAAAAGGGTGATCACTGTAGCTTAATACATATGGTGTTACAAATCTCCTCCACTACAAGAAATCTCGTCCCGAGATTTAGGTGGGGAAGTAAAGAGTAACTTCGGGAGAACAGACCCTTATAGGGTTGATTATCTGATGGACAATTCAGGGAATCTGGTAGAAATATTTCTCGAGTTGAAATTTAGGAAAACAACGAGAGCAAAGTATGAAGGTATCATTAGAAGTTTCAAGCGAACGGACATCTGATCAAAGCCTGAACAGAGTGTGAAAAGGGGTTCCGAGCTTCGGGAATAGATCATCTCTCGGAGGGTGGCTCGTGATAAAACACAAACTCAAATGCAAAGAATATTTCGGAATCCGCGATATACAGGAAAGTCAGGTTCTGATCCTGTGGAACTGTGGGTTATGGGCCCACCATGTGGGTTAAAGGTAGAAAAGGGCGCTGACATCTTGCACGGTCATGATAGCAAGGCATATCAGAGGGAAACTTGCAGTTATGGTGGCAACAACATTAGTACAAAGGGCGAGGGACGAAGAGAAACATTTTTCCTGCTCGCAAGGTGAGGCAGACCAATAGGCAAAGTTCTCGTCCATCGGCGGTTACCGGAATGTCAACAACAATAGTAACAAGGTCTATTGAAAGAGTTGTACACCGAGGTGTTTACATAAGCAGGGAGTTATTACTGCTTACACTACTGCACGATGCTGCTAACATGAGACTACGATCAGAGACCCTTCGAGAAATTGTGTGCGATGCAATAATCGCAAACGGTGGTCTCAGAGAACCGTTAAAAATGTCCAAAACATTTGCGATGACCGATGCATCAAACACGGTTCCGATTTTAGTTGTGTGTGCGATGCAGGGCATACAGTTGATCCAGTAGAACTATTTGCGATGAGGAAGAACAACAGAAACATGCAGCCATATCAATGTGTGTGTGATATACGGCATACAGTTCCCTCTGATGAACTGTGTGCTATTAGGGAATGCAACAGAAATGGTCATCCAGATCAAGGTGTGTGTGATATACGGCATATAGTTCCCTCTGATGAACTGTGTGCTATTGGGGAATGCAACATAAACGGTCAGCCAGATCAAGGTGTGTGTGATATACGATATACGGTTCACTCGGACAAACTATTTTCGATTAGGCAAGAGAACGGAAACGGTTCATCTTAACAAGATGTGTGTGATATGCGGCATTTGCGATTAGACAAAAGAACACAACGATTTGTGTAAACCAGATGTGTGTGATATGCAACAAACAGCCCACTCAGATGAACTGTTTGCGATGAGAAATTATAACACAGACGGTTACTATAGTAAGTTCGTGTGTGATTCTGTTCGTACAAAAAACTTTGAAAAATGCAAACTAGTTTCTTGCGTATAAACAATTATCAAAAAGTAATGAGACAGACCTTCTTCAAGCCAATCAACATGTGTTCAGAAAACAAAAATGTCAAAAATTACAAAACAAAGACCTCGATATTAACGATATGGGATGGGTCAGTACAAAGGTTTATAATACAAAGGTGTATAATAAACCTTTGCAGTTGCCCATCCAACTATTTAATATTGAGTCCACTTCCCATCCGGTCACCCATCGCATGACTACTCCAGCCTCAGCACAATTAACTTGGGAGTTCTGTTAGATGAGCTATCGGTAGGGAAGCTGGTCCTTGCTGCTGTAGATCCCTCTTTGCAGCCTTTATTGCGCAACACAATGGAAACGGTTCAACTGAACAATATGCGTGCGATACGCGACAAACAGGTCCGTGATCAGAAATGTGTACGAAGACCAATAATAACACAGACAATTGCTGCTAATAAGCCGTGTGATTTGCTCTGTCTATAGAAGAATACCATGTATATATATAACTGAAATAAATATCCAATTACATAAGTGACGATACAGATCATTCGCACACACCTCAATAAACAATTGCATGCATTCTAAAGTAGGAGAAACGATCGTCTAGTCATCTACTTCTTGTGACGCTCCCGCCACTACTCTGTGGCTCGATCCCTCAGCTGGGTCATGAACAAGACACTTCCTCATGTCAATGATCTGCCTGTACATCTCGTAGCTTGTGTACGCGTCATTGGTCGCGTACTTGACGTGTTCTTCATCTAGTCTCTGATGCCAAACACTGTGCCAGGTGTCCTTGTCCTTCTTGCTCTCATCCTTCATCTTCATGTAGTAGGGGTCGATGATGGCCGAGGCGAGGTCAACCAGGGACTTCAGTTTGTTCTTGGCGCTGCCCCAGACCTTGTTGTGGTCCTGGATGTTGACAAGATTTGGGCATTTCAAGTCCGAAACCTTGAGCGCTTTTAGATCGTTGGTGGTGTCCACCGCAGCGAACTTGTAGTCAGAGCTGTTGATAAAACTGGAGAAACACTCGCAAGGCCTTGTGGCCAGGTGGTAGTGGTAGACGAGGACGTCATGTCGCACGCACAACTGGGCGGCGGCAACCTTTTGATCATGCTCGGCATGACCGATGGTGTACTCGAGGTCGAAGCCGACCACTTGGTACTTGTCCTCGGCAAGGAACTGCTCCATAGTTTGAATGGAGCTCTCCACCGACACCGGATCGTTCATGTACACCACCGAGAGGGCCTTCCCCCCTCATGTGGGTGTCCACTACGTGATGCGTGGTGAACTGCCCGCCGTTGTCGTCGTCGGCCACCAGGAACGCCATTGGAGCCACGTGGATCGCCATTGGAACCGCTGGATGTCCTCTCTGTATGTGTCATCGTGGAGATGCTTATTGTGTCATGTGACGCCAGAGATGAAGGTAAATGGCCGTAGGAATAAATGGGGGCCGGGCGGCCTGGATTCTCGGCACGTCCGCATGGCAGTTTTTGCATCGAGTAACTGCATTGTGGAGTCGCACCCGACGCAACCGCATGCACACGAACGTGTGTGGTCGTGCGTCGGCTCCAAACACTGGAAGCGCGCATGGAGGGATGAGGGCAGAGCACCCGGAGGGACGCGAGAGGGTAGAGCGCGCGCGGATGCGAGCAGAGCGTGACGTGGCTGCCTCAACCTTAAGCAACCACACGCATAGAGCAGTTCAACACGCAGGAAATGGTTGCCTTCAAGCTGGCCGACACTTGCGTCGCTGCATAGATAGCGGTCGTGTGCTACTACCTCCGTCTTGGTCTATAGTCCCCTTTATATTATGTGCCATACTTTGCCCTCAAATTTAACCAACAAAATGTTAATGCATGTTATAAAAATTATATAATTGGAAACTATGTTCAAATACGAATCCAACTATATAATCTTGGGCGACATGCATTCATATTTTATTAGTTAAATCCTACTTATAAACCAGGACGGGTGTATAGTAGGTAATTCAATCGCAAATGTTTTTTATTAACCATATGTGTACGTGGCCTTTTGCCCTCCTCTCGCATGTCTTGTCACCCCGGTGCCGCCGATGGCTTACAGCGCAAGCTTGCACAGCGCGCGGGGGCGTTCTTTTGGCCAAACGGTGGCGCTAATGAATCATAGGTGAGCCCGTTCCCGTGCAACCTCGCAGGTTCCCACGCAAGCTTCTCGCCCGACTGGGTGTAATCCCCCAAAATCCCAATGCTTACAGGCCTGCTCTAAAACCCTCACGGGCGGCGAGTCATGTGCCCCTCCCTCCCTGTAGCTTAACTTGTATGCTTCTCCCACAATCGCCAATGGCACCGGTCCGTCGTGGTCGCTCAGCCACTCTGCCGTTATCAGACGACAGCTCCAGCTGGGAGGCTACACCGTGGCAGCGGCACAGTCCCCAGCATAGTGTAGTGTGTGTGGCATCCCTGTTGGGTTTGCGAGGAACACCCACCACACACTCCGCCGCTGGTGCCCGTCGGCAGCTGTTGCCGGCCGCCATTGCCTCCACACGACCATCGCAAGCTAGGGCCATCGCCCGCTCCGCCGCCACGGCCTGAAGGCGGGAGGTGGCCATCGTGGCCGCTACCCCACTACCGGCCACCGTGGCTATCACCCGCTCCGCCACCGTGGCCCGAAGGCAGGAGGTGGTGGTCGTGGCCGCCACCCTATCATCGGTCGTGCTGGCCGCCATCCCACCATCAACCACTGGGGTCATCACCCGCGCCGCCACCACCGCCCGATGGCGGGAGGTGGAGCGGGATGCCGGCACATGCGTCAGCGACCTTGCGCGCTACACCGACTACCTGCGGGAGGAGGAGGAGCGCCTCGTCGAGCATGCAAAGAGCCTTATCACCATCGTGGCCGCGGCACATGCCACCTTAGAGGTAAGGAATCAGGAGATCTATAAGGAGAACTACCGCTTTGAGAGGGGTCGTCTGGAGCGGCAGAGGGCGTTCGAGATGAGCATCGCTGAAGGTGCAGCAGCCAGCTCGTCGGTAGGCTCCTCCTCCTCTGCCTCTTACTGAGCGCGCTCGGCAGGGGAGAGGCTGTCGGAAGTAGTACAAAGCCCCTCCATAGTAGTAGTAGTAGTAGTATTTAGGGGCTATTTTGTTCAATTCATCTGACTATAGATGTGGTGGAACTGTACAACGTACTTAAAATTAGCTAGTATATAAAGTAGAACTAGCTATTTCAGTACGTGGTTGGCAACAATTGGGGAACAGTTTGGTCGGTTCAGCTGTTGAGTTTAACTGTTTGTAGAAATTAAGCACGACTGCTTAATCTATGAATGAAATCTATGCTTAATTACTGAATATTAGTTGCAAAAAATAGATAGCGCTAGTGATTTTTAGCTGCATATTTTGACAAATCGCAGTGTTACAAGGTTGACAAATGGCAATGTTACTAGATCAACAAATGTCAATCTTTCAAGTTTGACAAATGGCAACATACCCAATATGACAGATGCAAATCTTACCAAATTGTTTGTAAGTGGTTGCACACGGGTCATCCAAAACAACCGTTTCCGTTGAAGAGATGCACAAATCCCGCTCTCGCTTTGCATACGGGTGTTCTATCTAAAACATTTGCGATCAATAGCTGCACAAATCCCGCTCGGCACATTTTCCCTTGGCTTCCTGGGAAGCTGTCGTTTTGCATAAGGGTGTTCTAACTAAAATGTTTGCGATCGAGATACAATATTAAACCCAAGAAAAAAACTATTTTTGGCGGTGGCTGAGGCGGCGTGCCACGCCGTTTTTGTCATTCTCGTCCTCCGGGACGCCGTTGTGGAAGTCTTCAAGGCAGCTTAGAATGTTCTTCACTTGTACATCAAACATCATGTCGTCGCGCGATCGACGGGCGGGGTGTGGGGGGACGGGAGCTGGTGGCACTAAGAGGTAGCGGTCGACGGTGGCATCCCATGCCGCTGAGAGGGGGGGGGGCGCACGGGCACAGGCACGGCGGGTGTAGCCAAACACACGGGGACCAGCGCCGTGATGGGTGGAGGGGCGCACACGTGCACGGGCACGGGCGCTAGCGCTGGTGCTAGCATGTACACGAGCTCGCGCGGGTCCGCGGAGACCTCGGTGATGCTCGCGGCTTCCAGCTCAGCGATAGTGCTCGGCGACCAGCCCGTCAATGCTATGGGGATGGTCGCTGGCGCTGGCACAGGGATGGGAGCTGGGAAGGGAGAGGGGATAGCAACAGCCGCGGCCAGCACGTTCTGGGCCATGTCCATGAGGCCCCATTCCTCCTTATTTTCTATCTCCTACGGCTCGGACTTGACTTCACCAAACTTGAAGACTAGTGGCAGATGATCCTTCTGCGCCATGGCGTTGGTGGAGGTCTGCAGGATGAAGGGGAATGGGAGGCAAACAGTAAGGCCGCCCGTATTAAGCAGCGGCTCGGGCGCCATTAATGGAGAGGAAGGCGGGCGGCCATGGAAGTCAAAGGGCTCGATTCCCAATGAGCCTGCGTAGCGTACAACTCGCATGCTTCCCGGTGAGCCTACGCATTGGAGGACATCTTGCACACCTCTCGGTCAGCCTGCGCACCGGACTGCACTTGCACGCCTCCCATTCAGTCAAGCAGCTGTCCGCACGTCAACTCCTATAGCCATTAGAATGAAGACACATGGCATCACGTGAATGGTTAACATAATGCACACGATTTGAATTATACAAACATTTGCGAGGTTAGAGTGGCAGCTATTTCTTTGAAAATGCCTTTGTTGGCTGTTATTCAAGTGCTTCTTCTCTAAAAATGGACACGAAAAATACCACAGCATGTCTGGTGCCATTCCATAATAACATGCCGAGTTTCATGAATTTCAGATGAGTTTTAGATTTGCTAGAATTTAAAAACAAAGTATCTCAACGTTTTGCCGGCAATCAACAGCGCCCTAGTGTTTGAAATTCATTCCCATTGCTTGCATGGGACCTAAGCATGCACCTAAGGACAAGATTTGATTTTTCAACCAATTTATATGCACTGGAGCATGTGCATGTAGTTCAAATTTGAATTATGCACATAAAATGCCTAGAAAACCCAGATAATGTATAAAAATGTCCAAACGAACCCCGAAAAATTGCAAAATTTAACACAACACTCCTGTTGTTCTATGTTGACACTAGAATTTTTTTGAAAGAAATAAGAGGTAGCGAATATCATTTCATCCCCGAAGGTGGGACATTCCTGCCGAAACAATCAAGCTTGTTATGAAAAGCTCTAGTTTGTGAGAAGCTTATACCCAAACCTGCCCCAAATGGGACAAACAAATTACCACGGCATGTCGATGCTGCTCCATGATAGCATACCAAGTTTCATGAATTTCAGATGAGTTTTGGATTTACTAGAATTTAAAAACCAGGAATCTCAATGTTTGCGGCCGAGTGACGGTGGCAGGGTGTTTGACATTCATTCCCATTTCTTGCATGGGACCTAAGCATGCAACAAAGGACAAAGATTTGATTTTTCAACCAATTTATATGCATTAGAACATGTGCATGTAGTTCAAATTTGAATTGTGCACATAAATACATCGAAAACTCAATTAATGCATAAAAATGTCCAAACGAACCCCGAAAAATCCAAAAATTGACACAACACTCCTATGTTCACACTAGAAATTTTTTGAAAGCAATAAGAGCAACTGATATTGTTTCGTCACCAAAGGTGGGACGTTCCCTACCGAAACCATCATGCTTGTTGTGAGAACCTTTGGTTTGTGAGAAGCATATCCCCAAACCTGCCCCAAATGGAATTTTTAGCATGGCATGTTGATGCCGCTCCATGATAGCATGCCAAGTTTCATGAATTTCAGATGAGTTTTGGATTTACTAGAATTTAAAAACCAGGAATCTCAATGTTTGCAGCCGAGTAACGGTGGCAGGGTGTTTGACATTCATTCCCGTTTCTTGCATGGGACCTAAGCATGCAACGAAGGACACATATTTGAATTTTCAACCAATTTATATGCATTAGAGCATGTGCATGTAGTTCAAATTTGAATTGTGCTCATAAATGCATTGAAAACGCAATTAATGCATAAAAATGTCCAAACGAACCCCAAAAAATCCCAAATATTGACACGACATATTGTTCTATGTTGACACTAGAAAAAATTTGAAAGCAATAAGAGGTGGCGGATATTGATTCGTCCCCAAAGGTGGGACGTACCCTACCGACACCATCAGGCTTGTTGTGAGAGCCTTTGGTTTGTGAGAAGCATATCCTCAAACCTGCCCCAATGGGACAATATTTTTACCACGGCATGTTGATGTTGCTCCATGATAGCATGCCAAGTTTCATGAATTTCAGACAAGTTTTGGATTTTCTAGAATTTAAAAACCAGGAATCTCAATGTTTGCGGCAGAGTGACGGTGGCAAGGTGTTTGACATTCATTCCCATTTGTTGCATGGGACCTAAGCATGCAACCAAGGACATAGATTTGAATTTGAACCAATTTATATGCATTAGAGCATGTGCATGTAGTTCAAATTTGAATTGTGCTCATAAATGCATTGAAAACGCAATTAATGCATGGAAATGTCAAAACGGACCCCGAAAAATCCCAAAAATTTACACAACACTCGTGTTGTTCTATGTTGACACGAGAAACATTTTGAAAGTAAGAAGAGGGAACATATATCGTTTCGTCCCCCAAGGTGGCACGTACCCTACTGAAACCATCAGGCTTGTTGTGAGAGAAGCTCTGGTTTGCGAGAAGCTTATACCCCACACCTGCCCCAAATGGGACAATATTTTTACCATGACATGTCGTTGTCGTTCCATGATATCATGTCAAATTTCATGAATTTCAGAAGAGTTTTCGATTTACTAGAATGTTAAAAGCATGTATCTCAATGTTAGCGGCTGAGCGAAGTGTCAAGGTGTTTGACATTCATTCTCATTTCTTGCATGTGACCTAAGATTGCAACCAAGGACAATCATTTGATTTTGCAACCCGTTTTTATGGACTGGAGCATGTGGTTTAATTTTGAATTGTGCACCTGAAATGCCTAGAAAACCAAGTTACCGTATAAAAATGTCCAAAGGAACCCTGAACAATTCCATTTTTTACGACACACATATAGTTGCATGTTAGCTGCAGATAAAAGGTCTAGCAATTCAAACACCGTCCATTGCCGCTGTGACCCCATTCTGTAATTCAAATCAAAATTAAAAATCAAGTTGATCCCACACAGTTTATTATCACCAACCGTGTGAAATGTCGTACAAAATATCCTGGAGCACCGTCGGTGTATAGTATGCCTATGGCTTACGCGAGAAGGTGCGTCGGCTATAGCTCCCCAAATATCATTTTGTTGTTCAATCATCGCCGGTGAAAGATGGGGATGTGGACCCGCGTCGTGAGGGCAAATTCGGCGGCCCACTCCGGTGAGAGTGCGGCCACAGCCGCCATGCGCGTGCTAACAAGGTGCTTGAGCACAGCCGCAATCTGCGACCGGGTGGCCATGGCGGCCCAAACGGTCGCTGCTGTTCCTCAGGTGGCGGCAACAACATCTGCCTCGGGGATAGTAGCTGGCGAGAGCGGCACAACAGCTATCCGTTCCACAGCGGTGGCCTTAGCCCTGATGGAGGCTGCCCACACCCAGCTCGTGGAGGTCACCGCACAAATCGAACGAAGCTTCTCCGACAACGGTCGGCAACCCACGGCCGAAGAGTTAGCAATCGCCGAGAGCGTTCGAGCAGCCATCCGTTCCTCCGCCGCATACCTTGCGACGACGGAGCCCTTCCAAGCCCAGATCGCGACCGCCCACGCCCAGCTCGTGGCGGCCTTTTGGAAAGAGATGGCGGACACGGATGGAGAGATGCTTGCCTAATATGGTAAGATAGATGCCATGGAGCTCCTTCCCCAGGAGACCGTCGGGCGCGAGCTAGACGTGGAGGAGGCGGCGGAGATCGACGAGCACCAGCCGTAGTAGTACTCTCTGGTTTGTTTGATTAAGAGCGCCTGTCTTTTATTTGTTAGAGTATGTTTAGGCCAGCTAGCTCTTTTTAATTGCTAAACTTGCTCGATTAAGAAGTGTGGGTGTGCTGTAGTCTCCTTTGTGTACCAAAATTATGCAATGACGTGGATGAGCACTATAACCAGGGAAATTGGAACCAAAATTTTTGACGTTCAAACTCATCGCACATGGGTTAAGCTATCTGAGCCATTTGTGATGTTCACATATCATACACAGTTCTAAATAAAGGACCGTGTCTGATGACACTTTGCGCACTAGTTTTTCGCTGAAGCGATTCCAAATTTTCGGCTTCCGCGGAAATATCTACCTACCTGCCCCCTTCCCCTTAACAAAAGCCACATTTCCCCTGTTTCCTCCTTCCTTTCCAAGTTGAAACCTTCACTCCTTGCTTGCAGCGCCACCTCCTTGCCGGCGACCCTCCTTCACGTTGCTCGGCCTCGCCTATCCAGGCAGGTAATCCACACCCAAACCCTGTCCTCCTCCTCCTTCCACATCCCACATGCCCTGACCGCCGGCGGGAGCGCGATAACTTCCACCCAAACCACTGACCCCTCCACCAAATAAGCGTTGTCCTAAGCCATGGTGCACACAGTATAGCCAGGATCTCAAGGAGCATTTGGCAGCGGAGAAGCAAATCGTGGTCGCATGCGCGGATGAAGTTGTGATGGCTACCATTCGTGCCGAACCCCAGATCTTGGAGGAGCTGAAGGAAATATTCCCTAGAAGCAATAATAAAGTTATTATTTATTTCCTTACTTCATGACAAATGTTTATTATTCATTCTAGAATTGTATTAACCGGAAACTTAGTACATGTTGAATACATAGACAAAAACTATAATCCCTAGTATGCCTCTACTTGACTAGCTCGTTAATCAAAGATGGTTATGTTTCCTAACCATAGACATGTGTTGTCATTTGATGAACACGGTCACATCATTAGGAGAATGATGTGATGGACATGACCCATCCGTTAGCTCAGCATTATGATCGTGTTAGTTTCATTGCTACTACTTTCTTCATAACTTATACAAGTTCCTCAGACTATGAGATTATGCAAACTCCCGAATACCGGAGGAATACTTTGTGTGCTACCAAACGTCACAACGTAAAAGGGTGATTATAAAGGTGCTCTACAGGTATCTCCGAAGGTGTTAGTTGGGTTGGCATAGATCGAGATTAGGATTTGTCACTCCGTGTTTCGGAGAGGTATCTTTGGGCCCTCTCGGTAATACTCATCACTATAAGCCTTGCAAGCATTGTGACTAATGAGTTAGTTGCGGGATGAAGTATTACGAAACAAGTAAAGAGACTTGTCGGTAATGAGATTGAACTAGGTATTGAGATACCGGCGATCAAATCTCGGGCAAGTAACATACCGATTACAAAGGGAACAACGTATGTTGTTATGCAGTTTGACCAATAAAGATCTTCACACAATATGTAGGATCCAATATGAGCATATAGGTTCCGCTATTAGTTATTGACCGGAGACGTGTCTTGGTCATGTCTACATAGTTCTCGAACCCATAGGGTCCGCACGCTTAACGTTCGATGTCGATTGGTATTATGAGTTTATCTGTTCTGATGTACCGAAGGTAGTTCAGAGTCCTGGATGTGATCACAGACATGACGAGGAGTCTCAAAATGGCTGAGACATAAAGATTGATATATTGGATGGCTATATTTGAAAACCGGAAGTGTTCCGGGTGATTTCGGAGAAAACCGGAGTGCCGGAACCCCCCGGGGAAGTATTGGGCGTTAGTGGGCCTTAGGTGAGAGAGAGGGCAGCATCCCAGGAGGTGGTGCCCCCCCCCAAAGGGGAGTCCGAATTGGACTAGGGGAGGGGGCGCAACCCCTCTTTCCTTCTCCCTTTCCCTCTCCTTCGTTCCCCCTTCCCCCTCCTAGTTGGACTAGGAAAGGGGGAGTCCTACTCCTACTAGGAGGAGGACTCCTCCCCTCCTTGACGCGCCCAAGGGCAGGCCGGCCTCTCACCTTGATCCTTTATATACAGGGGCAGGGGGCACCCTAGGACACACAAGTTGACATTGTTTAGCCGTGTGCGGTGCCCCCTCCACAGTTACACAACTCGGTCATATCGTCGTAGTGCTTAGGCGAAGCCCTGCACCGGTAACTTCATCATCACCGTCACCATGTTGTCATGCTGACGAAACTCTCACTCGGGCTCAACTGGATCAAGAGTACGAGGGACGTCCTCGAGCTGAACGTGTGCTGATCGCGGAGGTGTCGTATGTTCGGTGCTAAGATCGGTTGGATCGTGAAGACGTACGACTACATCATCCGCGTTGTCATAAAGCTTCCCCTTTCGGTCTATGAGAGTACGTGGACACACTCTCCCCTCTTGTTGCTATGCATCACATAGATAGATCTTGCGTGATCGTAGGAATTTTTTTGAAATTACCACGTTCCCCAATAATGGTATCAGAGCCAGGTCTATGTGTAAATGGTATATGCACGAGTAGAACACAGAGAGTTGTGGGCGGTAATAGTCATACTGCTTACCAGCATGTCATACTTTGATTCGGTGATATTGTTGGATGAAGCGGCTCAGACCGACATTACGCGTACGCTTATGCGAGACTGGTTCTACCGACGTGCTTTGCACAAAGGTGGCTGGTGAGTGTTTGTTTCTCCAACTTTAGTTGAATCGAGTGTGGCTACGCCCGGTCCTTGTTGAAGGTTAAAACAACACACTTGACAAAAAATCATTGTGGTTTTGATGCGTAGGTAAGAATGGTTCTTGCTAGAATCCAGTAGCAGCCACGTAAAACTTGCAACAACAAAGTAGAGGACGTCTAACTTGTTTTTGCAGGGCTTGCTATGATGTGATATGGTCAAGCATGATGTGATATAAATTGTTGTATGAGATGATCATGTTTTGTAACAAAGTTATCGGCAACTGGCACGAGCCATATGGTTGTCGCTTTTATTGTATGCAATGCAATCGCCATGTAATAGTTTTACTTTATCACTAAGCGGTAGTGATAGTTGTAGTAACAATAGGTGGCGAGATGATGCTTCGGTGATGGAGATCATGAGCACAAGATGATGATGGCCATATCATGTCACATATTTTGATTGCATGTGATGTTTATCCTTTATGCATCTTATTTTGCTTAGAACATCGGTAGCATTATAAGATGGTCCCTTACTAAATTTCAAAGTACAAGTGTTCTCCCTGAGTATGCACCGTTGCTACAGTTCGTCGTGCTGAGACACCGCGTGATGATCGGGTGTGATAAGCTCTATGTTCACATACAACGGGTGCAAGCCAGTTTTGCACACGCAGAATACTCGGGTTAAACTTGACGAGCCTAGCATATATAGATATGGCCTCGGAACACTGAGACCGAAAGGTCGAGCGTGAATCGTATAGTAGATATGATCAACATAGTGATGTTCACCATTGAAAACTACTCCATCTCACGTGATGATCGGACATGGTTTAGTTGATTTGGATCACGTGATCACTTAGATGATTAGAGGGGTGTCTATCTAAGTGGGAGTTCTTAAGTAATATGATTAATTGAACTTTAATTTATCATGAACTTAGTACGTGATAGTATTTTGCATGTCTATGTTGTTGTAGATCAATGGCCCGTGCTACCGTTCCTTTGAATTTTAATGCGTTCCTAGAGAAAGCTAAGTCGAAAGATGATGGCAGCAACTACACGGATTGGGTCCGCAACTTGAGGATTATCCTCATTGCTGCATAGAAGAATTACGTCCTGGAAGCACCACTAGGTGCCAGGCCTGCTGCTGATGCTACTGATGACGTTAAGAACGTCTGGCAGAGCAAAGCTGATGACTACTTGATAGTTTAGTGTGCCATGCTTTACGGCTTACAATCGGACTTCAACAACGTTTTGAACGTCATGGAGCATATGAGATGTTCCAAGAGTTGAAGTTAATATTTCAAGCAAATGCCCGAGTTGAGAGATATGAAGTCTCCAACCAATTCTACAACTGCAAAATGGAGGAGAATAGTTCTATCAGTGAACACATACTCAAAATGTCTGGGTATCATAATCACTTGACTCAGCTGGGAGTTGATCTTCCAGTTGATTGTGTCATTGACAGAGTTCTTTGATCACTGCCACCAAGCTATAAAGGCTTCATGATGAACTATAATATGCAAGGGATGGACAAGACTATTCCTGAGCTCTTCGCGATGCTAAAGGGCGCGGAGGTAGAAATTAAAAAGGAGCATCAAGTGTTGATGGCCAATAAGGCTTCAAGAAAAAGGGCAAAGGGAAGAAAGGGAACTTCAAAAAGAACGGCAAAAAGGTTGCTGCTCAAGAGAAGAAACCCAAGTCTGGACCTAAGCCTGAAACTGGGTGCTTCTACTGCAAAGGGACTGGTCACTAGAAGCGGAACTGCCCCAAGTATTTGGCGGACAAGTAGGATGGAAAAGTGAATGGTATATTTGATATACATGTTATTGATGTGTACTTAACTAATGCTCGCAGTAGTGCCTGGGTATTTGATACTGGTCCTGTTGCTCATATTTGCAACTCGAAATAGGGGCTATGGATTAACTGAAGATTGGTTAAGGACGAGGTGACGATGCACGTGGGAAATGGTTCCAAAGTCGATGCGATCGCGGTCGGCACGCTACCTCTACATCTACCTTCGGGATTAGTTTTAGACCTGAATAATTGTTATTGGGTGCCAGCATTGAGCATGAACATTATATCTGGATCTTGTTTGATGCGAGACGGTTATTCATTTGAATCAGAGAATAATGGTTGTTCTATTTATATGAGTAATATCTTTTATGGTCATGCACCCCTGTGAGTGGTCTATTTTTGTTGAATCTCGATAGTAGTGATACACATATTCACAATGTTGAAGCCAAAAGATTGAAGTTTAATAATGATAGTGCAACTTATTTGTGGCACTGTTGTTTGGGTCATATCGGTATAAAGGGCATGAAGAAACTCCATACTGATGGACTTGTGGAATCACTTGATTATGAATCACTTGATGCTTGTGAACCGTGCCTTATGGGCAAGATGACTAAAACTCCGTTCTCTGGCACAATGGAACGAGCTACTGACTTGTTGGAAATAATACATACCAATGTATGCGGTCCAATGAGTATTGATGCTCGTGGTGGGTATCGTTAATTTCTTACCTTCACAGATGATTTGAGCAGATATGGTTATATCTACTTAATGAAGCATAAGTCTGAAACATTTGAAAAGTTCAAAGAATTTCAGAGTGAAGTGGAAAATCATTGTAACAAGAAAATAAAGTTTCTACGATCTGATTGTGGAGGAGAATATTTGAGTTACGAGTTTGGTCTTCATTTGAAACAACATGGGATAGTTTCACAATTAACGCCACCTGGAACACGACATCGAAATGGTGTGTACGAATGTCTTAATCGTACTTTATTAGATATGATGCGATCTATGATGTCTCTTACTGATTTACCGCTATTGTTTTGGGGTTATGCTCTAGAGACGGCTGCATTCACTTTAAATAGGGCACCATCAAAAGCCGTTGAGACGACGCCTTATGAACTGTGGTTTGGCAAGAAACCAAAATTGTCGTTTCTTAAAGTTTGGGGCTGCGATGCTTATGTGAAAAAGCTTCAACCTGATAAGCTCAAACCCAAATTGGAGAAGTGTGTCTTCATAGGATACCCAAAGGAAACTGTTGGGTACACCTTTTATCACAGATCCGAAGGCAAAATCTTTGTTCCTAAGAATGGATCCTTTCTAGAGAAGGAGTTTCTCTCGAAAGAAGTGAGTGGGAGGAAAGTAAAACTTGATGAGGTAACTGTACCTGCTCCCTTATTGGAAAGTAGTTCATCGCGGAAATCAGTTCCTGTGATTCCTACACCAATTAGTGAGGAAGCTAATGATGATGATCATGAAGCTTCAAATCAAGTTACTACCGAACCTCGTAGGTCTTCCAGAGTAAGATCCGCACCAGAGCGGTATAGTAATCCTATTCTGGAAGTCATGTTACTAGACCATGATGAACCTATGAACTATGAGGTAGCGATGATGTGCCCAGATTCCGCGAAATGGCTTGAGGCCATGAAATCTGAGATGGGATCCATGTATGAGAACAAAGTGTGGACTTTGGTGGACTTGCCCGATGATCGGCAAGCCATAGAAAATAAATGAATCTTTAAGAATAAGACCGACACATACGGTAATGTTACTGTTTACAAAGCTTGACTTGTTGCGAAAGGTTTTCGACAAGTTCAAGGAGTTGACTACGATGAGACTTTCTCACCCATAGCGATGCTGAAGTCTGTCCGAATCATGTTAGCAATTGTTGCATTTTATGATTATGAAATTTGGCAAATGGATGTCAAAAGTGCATTCCAGAATGGATTTCTGGAAGAAGAGTTGTATATGATGCAACCGGAAGGTTTTTTCGATCCAAAGGGTGCTAGCAAAGTGTGCAAGCTCCAGCGATCCATTTATGGACTTGTGCAAGCCTCTCGGAGTTTGAATAAACGTTTTGATAGTGTGATCAAAGCATATGGTTTTATACAGACTTTTGGAGAAGCCTGTATTTACAAGAAAGTGAGTGGGAGCTCTGTAGCATTTCTGATCTTATATGTAGATGACATATTGTTGATTGGAAATGATATAGAATTTCTGGATAGCATAAAGGGATACCTGAATAAGACTTTTTCTATGAAAGACCTTGGAGAAGCTGCTTACATATTGGGCATCAAGATCTATAGAGATAGATCAAGACGCTTAATTGGACTTTCAGAAAGCACATACCTTGATAAAGTTTTGAAGAAGTTCAAAATGGATCAGTCAAAGAAAGGGTTCTTGCCTGTGTTACAAGGTGTGAAATTGAGTCAGACTCAAAGCCCGACCATCGCAGAAGATAGAGAGAAAATGAAAGTCATTCCCTATGCTTAAGCCATAGGTTCTATCATGTATGCAATGTTGTGTACCAGACCTGATGTATGTCTTGCTATAAGCATAGTAGGGAGGTACCAAAGTAATCCCAGAGTGGAGCACTAGACAGCGGTCAAGAACATCCTGAAATACCTGAAAAGGACTAAGGATATGTTTCTCGTTTATGGAGGTGAAAAAGAGCTCGTCATAAATGGTTACGTCGATGCAAGTTTTACACTGATCCGGATGACTCTAAGTTGCAAACCGGATACATATTTTTATTTAATGAAGGAGCTGTCAGTTGGTGAAGTTCCAAGCAGAGCGTCGTGGCAGGATCTACGTGTGAAGCGGAGTACATTGCTGCTTCGGAAGCAGCGAATGAAGGAGTTTGGATGAAGGAGTTCATATACGATCTAGGTGACATACCTAGTGCATCGGGTCCAATGAAAATCTTTTGTGACAATACTGGTGCAATTGCCTTAGCAAAGGAATTCAGATTTCACAAGAGAACCAAGCACATCAAGAGACGCTTCAATTCCATCCGTCATCAAGTGTCGGAAGGGGGCATAGAGATTTGCAAGATACACGCGGATCTGAATGTTGCAGACCCGTTGACTAAGCCTCTCTCACGAGCAAAACATGATCAACACCAAAGCTCCATGGGTGTTAGAATCATTACTATGTAATCCAGATTATTAACTCTAGTGCAAGTGGGAGACTGAAGCAAATGTGCCCTAGAGGCAATAATAAAGTTATTATTTATTTCCTTAATTCGTGATAAATGTTTATTATTCATGCTAGAATTGTATTAACCGAAAACATAGTACATGTGTGAATACATAGACAAAAACTATATTCCCTAGTATGCCTCTACTTGACTAGCTCGTTAATCAAAGATGGTTATGTTTCCTAACCATAGATATGTGTTGTCATTTGATGAACGCGATCACATCATTAGGAGAATAATGTGATGGACATGACCCATCCGTTAGCTTAGCATTATGGCCGTGTTAGTTTCATTGCTACTACTTTCTTCATGACTTATACAAGTTCCTCGGACTATGAGATTATGCAAACTCCCGAATACCGGAGGAACACTTTGTGTGCTACCAAACATCACAACGTAAAAGGGTGATTATAAAGGTGCTCTACAGGTGTCTCCGAAGGTGTTTGTTGGGTTGGCATAGATCGAGATTAGGATTTGTCACTCCGTGTTTCGAATAGGTATCTCTGGGCCCTCTCAGTAATACTCATCACTATAAGCCTTGCAAGCATTGTGACTAATGAGTTAGTTGCGGGATGAAGTATTAAGGAACGAGTAAAGAGACTTTCCAGTAACGAGATTGAACTAGGTATTGAGATACCGACGATCGAATCTCGGGCAAGTAACATACCAATGACAAAGGGAACAACATATGGTTTTATGCGGTTTGTCCGATAAAGATCTTCGTAGAATATGTAGGAACCAATATGAGCAACCAGGTTCTGCTATTGGTTATTGATCGGAGACGTGTCTTGGTCATGTCTACATGGTTCTCAAACCCGTAGGGTCCGCACGCTTAACGTTCGATGACGATTGGTCTTATGAGTTTATGTGTTTTGATGTACTGAAGGTAGTTCAGAGTCCCGGATGTGATCACGTACATGACGAGGAGTCTCGAAATGGTCGAGACATAAAGATTGATATATTGGACGGCTATATTCGAACACCGGAAGAGTTCCGGGTGATTTCTGAGAAAACCGGAGTGCTGGAGGGGTTACCGGAACCCCCCGGGGAAGTATTGGGCCTTAGTGAGTCTTAGGGGAGAGAGAGGGCAGCAGCCCAGGATGTGCCCCCCCCCAAGGGGAGTCCGAATTCGACTAGGGGAGGGGGCGCAGCCCCTCTTTCCCTCTCCCTCTCCCTCTCCTTCCTCCCCCCTTCCCCCTCCTAGTTGGACTAGGAAAGGGGAGTCCTACTCCTACTAGGAGGAGGACTCCTCCCCTCCTTGGTGTGTCCAAGAGCCGGTCGGCCTTCCCACTTGCTCCTTTATATACGGGGGCAAGGGGGCACCCTAGGACACACAAGTTGACATTGTTTAGCCGTGTACGGTGCCCTCCTCCACGGTTATACACCCCGGTCATATCATCGTAGTGCTTAGGCAAAGCCCTGCGCCAGTAACTTCATCATCACCATCACCACTCCGTCGTGCTGATGAAACTCTCCCTCAGCCTCAACTGGATCAAGAGTATGAGAGACGTCCCCGAGATGAACATGTGCTGATCGCGGAGGTGCCGTATGTTTGGTGCTAGGATCGGTCGGATCGTGAAGACGTACGACTACATCAACCGCGTTGTCATAACGCTTCCGCTTTCGGTCTACGAGGGTACATGGACACACTCTCCCCTCTCGTTGCTATGCATCACATAGATAGATCTTGCGTGTTCATAGGAATTTTTTTGACATTACCGCATTCCCCAACAGGAGCACCTTGCCATTTGCTAGGTACGCCGTTTAAGCATGCTCGGTTTACCCGTTGCATGTGCTGCTCCTCCCTTTCCTTAACAAATTCTAGTGAATTGTTCTATCTAATTTTACCATGCAATCTGTTGCTCATGTGTATATGTTCTATATGTCGTGCAGTGTGGTGCTCACTTATTAATTGTTTGGTTAATTAGTTGTCGTCTTCACGTAACTGTTTGGTTCAATTCTGCAAATGTGATGTTCAATTCTTCAGGCTGCAATTTTGTATTGTCTTCCATGTGAGAAATAAATTGAATTTATCTTTACAAAATACATGATAAATGAATACAATTGCTATATTTCCAAGTTGTCAAGCATGCTTGGTTTGGTTATACATTGTGCAATGTGGTGCTCAGTTAACGTTTGGTTCATTTGTGTTGTGGTGTTTAGTTAACTGTCTGGTTCAATTCTACAATGCGATGTTCAATAGTTGTGGGTGCATTCTATTATTGTATACCATGTGAGAAGTAAATCAAATTTGGCTATACTAAATACATGAGAAACAAATACAATTGCTAAATTTCCAAGTTGTCAAGCATGCTTGGTTTGGTTATACATTGTGCAATGTGTTGCTCAGTTAACGTTTGGTTCATTTGTATTGTGGTGTTTAGTTAATTGTTTGGTTCAATTCTGCAATGCGATGTTCAATAGTTGTGGTGCATTCTGTTATTGTATACCATGTGAGAAGTAAATCGAATTTGGCTGTACTAAATATATGAGAAACAAATACAATTGCTATATTTCCAAGTTGTGAAGCATGCTTGGTTCGGTTAACTGTCTGATCTTCTATTAGGAGTATGTTATATTGTGCAATGTGGTGCTCAATTAATGTTTGGTTCATTTGTTGTGGTTTTTAGTTAACTGCTTGGTTCAATTCTGCAATGCGATGTCCAATTGTCGTGGTTGGAATTTTGTATTGTTGTGCATGTGAGGAATAAATCCAATTTGGTTGCACTTAATACATGAGAAACATATACAAGTGCTATATTTCCTAATTCTTAATCTTGCTTGGTTTGCATAAATGGGTTTTCCATGTGGCTTGAATTAATCCGCTGTAATGTGCTTATTTTTCATCAACATATTTTACTAATAGCATGCGAACCCTTACTTAACTTGATGACTAACTACCTTATATGTGTTGCAGGGAAACAATATAATGGGAAGCACCCGGGTTTACAATCGAGGTTAGCACGTGCATGGTCCGTTGTCTAATAACACATTATTGTGCAATTGCAGGAACCATTCTAATACTTAGGTTTTTAACAATTTGGTCGTGCACATGTAGGTCTTGCTGTTAGAGGTTTTGACCCACTGTTCGACCCTTTTTGCATATGGGGAAATGAGTTGTCCATGAATATCAATCAAGTCAAGAAACTCAGAAAGATTGTTAGGATAAAGAAATTAGCGACAAAAAACAACAAGATCTTTGTCTGCACAATGAAGAAGACATCAGTTCACTACAAGATTGTACTAACTATTATACCTTGCCTTTTTTACTCCTTTGCCCCATTTCCAATATAGAGAAGATATTTATGCACATCCTTGTTTTCAGGCCTTTCCAAAGTAGTTCACTGATGATTACCTCTCAAACCACCTCTATGGTTAGGAGGCGAGGAAGGTTTTCATACAACACCCACGGTTCAATATTGAAGTGTTCCTGAAGAGGACGAAGGATGGACGATCAATCATCCACAGGCACTGGCCTAAAGTTGCAAAGACCTTCAACATCAATGAAGGCTCAATATTCGCCTTCCGCTTCAGTAGTTTTCCTGATGAGATGCATCTGTCTATGTATCGTCTATGATAATAATTTTGAAAGGTCATGTGAAACTTGGTGCTGGTGCAGTTGTGTAATGGGGTAGCTGAGTGCTGAAGCTATCATGTTGTACTCTGATGTATTTCAATTATGAAATCTTGCTTCCTTAATATGGGAATGAAATATAGTATGTGTTTAATATGAATGTCAATTAGATTAATAAATGGATTATTAATAATAGAGCAATTAGCCTACTAATTGGTTTTTGCTATTGCAAACGGTTATTGAGAAAATACTGTGGGCGATGACCTAAGGCAAGCACACAATTTCTAGGAATAAACCGTGTTGGATTGATGAACAATCACACACGACATTCTCTTCAAAACTGTCTGCGTTCGGCCACCTTGCGCAAACGTTTACCGCATAAAAATTGTGTGTGATGGATAGCCTTTGCCACACAGTTTCTTCTACACATCGTGTGTGATGCATTCAATAACGCAAACGATAAATTTTTTAATATTGTGTGCGACGGGAACGCCATCACAAACGATTTAATGGGGAAAATTGTGTGTGATGTACCTACGAAAGGAAACGTTTTCCTTGTAGCGACTGTGTGGGATGTATATACAAACGGAAACGTTTCGCGGGGACTGACTGTGTGGGATGTACTTACGACCGGAAATGATTTTGCCTGTATAATTGTATTTTTTTAGCACTACTGTACGTATAACCATATTTGGTCGCTCGCCGGGCGTGTGTGCTAGGAGGGCATATCCCCGACGGTTTCTGGGTCGTGTGGGAAGGACCCCTTAATCGCCCACACTCACTAGGTGATGGTTCCAAATGTCGTCGCAGAAAGGGGTTTAAAACCATTTGTATAGCACCGCAACGTACCAGTGTTATATCATATAGATCACAAGAAAGGTTAAAGAAAACAATGGAAAAGAAGATGTGATTATTAATTTAATTAGAGTAATGGAAAGAAAATGTGTTTAAACACAAATATTAGGAGTATATCCTTATCAAGGACAAGTAGAGGATGATATCCATGACATGTAGGCATATTACCATTTAGGTAAAGGGGAGAGGGAATTCATGATGTTGCCCATACAACAGTGTTTGGAAGTCATCAAGAAACATTTAGCATTGCGCAACATTGCGCCTCCAATGTTCTTAATGATGTTCAGAGTAACAAAGTCATGCTTTTCGATAGCATTGACATGGTCATCAGGAAAAGGTCGGTCCTTGGGAAAATAAAGGATCCATCGGGAATTTTTAGAACATCTCATGCAATTTTCTTGGGGAAAAGATGAGGAGGTGGCCGATGGGTTCAGTAGAAATACATCAACATGTCGAAGATGATGTATTTCCAAAATTTATATGAACAAGTTTTGTGTTGGGTGGAGACAAGAATGTTTTCAATTATAACACAATCATCAAGGCGCAAGGATGTTATTTCTCATCATGAATTCGACTGATATCCTATAACAGCTCAGAATGCTGTTGATGATCACAACACATTCGTCGAGAGATTTCATGAAGATGTAATCGATCGACAATGGCATCAATTCAAACAGATGATGAAGCGAAAGGCTATTGGAACCACGGGTACGACACAAACTCAAAATCAAGCTTGTTGTTCAAGGCGAAATGATATGCTGAGGAAGATCAATGTAAGCTTAGATCATTATCAAAAATTATTCTCCGGGAAGGACCAGGTAGCACAGTTAAAATTTAGCACAATAATGATATATAGTCGATCAGGCTAGGAATGACTTGAAGGATTATTAAACTCGTAAGCAACAAAAATTCCTTAGAGTTATGGAGTGCATAATCGATTCACTTATCGGTGTCCTCGAGTGACTAATAACTCAGAATCCGGGGAAATCTGAAATTGGTGAGAAGTAATATTAGATGAAGACTCATAAGAAGTTATGTAGTTCCGCAATATTCTTGAGATACCAGAGGGTAAAACTCGAAGGTAGATCAGGATAGAGGTTGGACCGGTGAACTGATCTGCAGAAGACAAGTATTTTAACTTGTCCGAGAAAAGGGGTCAAAGAAGAACAATATGGTCGGAACCACGATTGCAAAAGACAAATCAAGGATACGAGATCAATTTATACCATGGGGACAATCATTGTTACGAGAAGCTTCCATGATAAGATCTACACCGTTTCCATGGGCATGAACACAAAGTTCAAGGTCGACTCCCACTTCTCCAATGCATAACCTTTCATTCACTTCTCGCGTTCGATGAAGTTGTACTGTTGAAATTTTATCTGGCAGAATATCAGAAGAGTATGACTCGTGAAAACCCTTGGGTCCACACGGATTAAGGAAAGCATAGGTTCAACCCATAGGGGCATCTTAGGAACATATACCACGAATTTCAAAAATAAATGACGCAAGTTCGTAGGTAGAGCATGGTTGACAAAGGCAGGGGCACAATTTACCAAACGCACTATGTATCAAGGGAAGAGCTCACAGGGTTATTGATGTGATGGAAACTATTGGATAATAATTCATCAAAGGATCTAACGGACCACAAAGGATATGATGTTAGTAACAGTAGACAACCAGAAGAAGAAAGTATGTGAAGGCATCATATTATTTAACTATCTAAATAATTCGAGGCTTAAGTACAGAGGAATTAAGACTTCCAAATCAGAAGATCAGAAGCAGACGCTCTGATCAAAAGAGTAGTAAGTTGAATAGAAGTAGATGGGAAATCACTCAAGGTTTGATTGCCGAGAACCAGCACATGTACGGAATGACGTCTGAGCCAGAAGCATAATTTTTAGGGAATAACTAATAATTGTGTGCATTCACACACATGTTGAATCAACAGGATTAGAATGTCGATCGCAAAAGATTTTAATGAATATTTCTAGACATAAGGAATTACCAATAATGCAAGTAGACAAGTATTTGCAGAGCATTAGTTGGCCGCGGATTATCGGGAGACGGGATAGTATTTCAAAGTATCTTGTGGATCACATGATCAACTAGGAATGAACAAATCTTCGATAAGTGTGAGGAATTATTCGTAGACGTATTCAAGCAGAAAGGGAGATGCAAGGCAACAGGCAAAAGGATTCTTAAAAGTCGGGGAATATTTTGATGTATCTTTTAATAACAAGAACAACTGGAATGAAAGTAAGAATGGCAAGTGTATGTAGTTATTCATAGGGACTTATTGGAGGTAGGGAATGGCAAAAGTGATGGGCACAAAGTCTTAAGAGAACATCGTAGAGTATCTTCAGAATCTTCTGGTGCAGCAGGCGATCATCTGTAATAAGGGGCTCTCCAGGAGGAATTAGTTACGAGAACCTAGAGTTAGAGTTAGCAAAATCATTTAACCCGAATAGAAGAGAGATCAGAGTTCCGGAGTAAAGATCGTGGAGTAAAAGATCCACCCAATTGTGATGTGGGCTCGTAAGCCACACAACAATGTTAGTAGAAGTTTTTCAAAGACTAGACTCAACTTCGGCCAAGGAGTTGGAAAGGGGGGTCCAACAGGCAGTCGGCTCTGATACCAACTTGTGACACCCCCGATTCAATCGTCCACTAGTCATACACGCAAATGTGTACGATCAAGATCAGGGACTCACGGGAAGATATCACAACACAAATCTAGACACAAATTAAAATAATACAATCTTTATATTACAAGCCAGGGGCCTCGAGGGCTCGAATACAAACGAGTCAGCGGAAGCAACAATATATGAGTACAGACATAAGTTAAACAAGTTTGCCTTAAGAAGGCTAGCACAAAAGCAATTACGATCGAAAAGGCAAGGCCTCCTGCCTGGGAGCCTCCTAACTATTCCTGGTCGTCGGCGTCCGCCGCGTAGTAGTAGGCACCCTCGGGGTAGTAGTAGTCGGTGGCGGTGGCGTCTGGATCCTGGGCTCCACCATCTGGTTGCAGCATCCGAGAATAATGGAAAGAGGTGGAAAAAGGTGAGCAAAGCAACTATGAGTTCTCATCCAAAGTACTCGCAAGCAAGGAACTACACTACATATGCATCGGTATCAATGCAAAGGGTAGTATCTATGGACTGAACTGCAGAACGCCAGAAGAGAAGGTGAAAGCCTAGCCTATCGAAGACTAGAATCTTCAAGCAGCTCCAAGCATCTTGCAGCATTCAGAAGAGTATAGAATAACAGTTTATATTTAGTAAACATGTTGTAACATTAGCACCCAGAGATCAGTTCCTTGACTCCCTGCAAGGAAACAATCCCGGAGCCATCATTTCCATTACATGCCTCAGCATTCAGTATCCAGTTCTAGTTGTATCGATCGGGATACAACTCCGAGTGTCCGTTACCGTAGGACTGTCGACCAATAGATGTTTTCTTCCCTGTAGGGGTGCACCAACTTACCCAACATGCTCGATCAACTCTGTCTGGACACACCATCAGGTCATGATCGGCCTCGGCCGATCAACACATCGTAGTCCTACCTAGGCTCAACAGATAGGCCAGCACGCTGGTCTACATCCAAAATGTGAAGGGGTCATGGGCCAATCACCCTTTGCAATCATGCGCGTTGCGAGGGCGGCCTGTGAGCAGACCTGGCAACCTCCTTTATTATGCAGGTGCTTACGCAGTCCAACCCGGCACGCGCCACTCCATCGCTGATGCCAGTGAGCTTTCGGCTGATACATATGATGAAGAGTGCCCATACTTATCCCTGCATGGTGGTTAGTCCTATCAGGCCAGAGGCCCCTCGGATCAAATATCCAAACCGTTAGTGCGTTGGTAGTGCTGTCACGAGCAGAGACTCACGAAAGATGTGACACCGTCGCCCTGTCTCGAGGACTTGCGGCAAGGGCTAAGAATGCCCGACCACGCCTCGTATTCAACTCTCGAGTACCCTCCTGGTCAACCCGTCTCCACATCACTCACGGGTACCCCTCAGGGTCGACCCGCCTTTCCAAGTAACAGTTGTAAAGTCCAAGTATCCGTGTGTCCAAACACCAGGGGGAAACCCCGAGGAATCACCCTCGATGGATTCCACCCGATGTAATCATCAAGGTGAACGTAGGAGGAACCACCCTCGAGGTTCACACTTGAGGGGTTGCACGACAGAGTTGTATCGGAAGAGGTTAAGGAGGAATCACCCTGACAACATCACAAGTGCTGACGAGGTATCACCCTCGGCACTCGATAGTAACTCTGCAGAGTCGTACAACTAAGGGGGGTGATGTCCGGTGTCGGGGCCTAGACGTCGATCATGTTGATCGAGTCATCGAACATAAAGCGGGGCAACTAGGACAAGGTGGGGGTCAATGATGGATCTCTAACCAGCCTATACTAAACAGTTTAGAATAAGAAGGTAAGTATGAAAGCAGGAAGCAAAAACAGGCTATGCATCAGGATAGGAGCCAATAATAACAGTAGCAAAATCTAACGCAAGCATGAGAGAGAATGGAATGGGCAATATCGGAGTGATCAAGTGGGGTGCTTGCCTGAAAGCTCACCTGAAAAGGAAGAAGGGTCGTTGGTGATGTAGTCGATCACAGGGGAAGCATCGGTCTCAGGGTCTACTGGAGAGAAGAGGGGGAAGAAACAGTAAATATAGAGCAAATAGATGCAACACAGAGCATGCCATGCTATGGTGCAGTGCAGGGTTGCCTAAAGATATGTCTAAGTCATATTAGTTATTTTAGGTTTAAGGTTGTATTTATTAACCGGTTCATATGCACTATTCATCTACTGGAAACGGCTAAAAGTTACGTGTGCACCTATGTAGAGGGTTCCGACATGGTAATAGTCGAAACGATCAGATTCGTCTCGCTGTTCTGAGCAACTTTCATGTATAAAGTTTTTCGATCTGAGCTACGGTTTATTTTATATGATTTTTTTAAGATTTAAACATTTTTTGAAATTATTTGAATTAATAGAATTATTCAAAAAAGAGAAATGATGTCATCATGACACAAGGATGACGTCAGCAGTCAACTGGTCGGCTGACCAAGTCAAACCTGACCTGTGGGTCTAGTGGGACCCACTAGTTAGTGACAGAGGCGTTAACAGTGGATTAACTAATCTAATTAAACTAATTAGGGGTGTGGGCCCCATATGTTAGTGAGTGTTTAGATTAAACTAATTAGATTTTAATTAAAACGGTTTAATTAGACTAAATATAAATGGGGCCCACATGTCTCTGGCTGGGGTTTCCCAGTCAGCAGTTCACTGGGTCAACCCAGTCAGCTGGGGCCCGCGGGGCCCGCTGGCAGTGACCCTGGGGTGGCCCCAAGTGTGCCACATCGGTGGTGGACGGCGGCTTGACGCTGGCGACGCCAAAACGCGGCGGAGGGCCTCGGGCCTCATCGGATTTTGTCTACGGGCGATCATGTAACATCCCAAAATTCTAAATTTTGGAATGTTATAATAAATAGATAGATTTGATTGATTGTTTGATTGATTGTGTGAAATTGAGTGAAATTCGGAACTTTTTGAAAGTTAAACGAGAGGGAATAAAAGGACTTTCCCAAACTTTCATTTTGCATTCGTGATCTCCGTGAATTCAAAAACTTTTCACCACAAAACCCTGGAGAGAAGATGACATGACTTCTTCCATTTATTTAAATGACACGGGGTGTTGAAAATATTTGAATTTCATTTGGAAAATATTTCCAACCCAAGAACTTTATGCAACTCAATGATTTTCACGAGCGAAGATAAAATGACTTCTTCAAAACATATGAAATATGAGTTGGGAGTTTCAAAGAATTAAATTCAAAGTTCTTTTGAATTTATTTTTCAATTTGGAGTTATTTGAGTTTTATTCAAATTATTTTTCTCCAAAAATAAAATATGTGGAAAATAGGGTAACATGATTCCCACCATCAGAAAATTGGAGAGAAATAAATTTGAATTAATTTTGGTATTTTTAAAATGATTTTTACTGGATTTTACTAGGGCAGAAGCACTCTTTGCTTTATTCGAATTTGTGTGTATTTTATTTGACTCAACAAAAATGTCCACGTTGTAGAAAATCTTATTCTGAAAATTTAGGTATAATATGTTCCTAGGTTCTATTTTATTTTATTTTCGTTGTTTTAAAAAAAAATTCTCCTCCGCGGCCGAACTGGGCCGGCCCAATAGGCCACGGCCCAGCCAGCGCGTCGCCGCCTTCCTCCTCGCGTGCCCCAACGGGACTCGCCGGAGTCCGCCGCCCCCTTCCCCACGACACCGCCCTCCCCTGCCCCTTTAAAAAGGCCAGCCCCAACGCCGCCGCCCCTCTCTTCCTCCTCTCGCCTCGCCTCTCTCCGCATCTCGCGCCGCCGCCGCATCTCACCGCCGCTACTACGTCGCCGGAAGCCGCAGCCGCCGCCCGCCGCGGACGCCACCACCGCAACCGCTGGACCACACCGCCCCTCCCCGTGCTCTTTGCCGCCTTCCCCCGATGCCTAGAGCCACTGCCCCGACCGGAGCCGAGCTGCCGCCGCCGTCCCGCGTCGCCGGACTTCGCTGTCACCGCCGCGGTAACCGCCGCCGTCCCCTCGCTGTTGGATCTGGATCCAACGATTCAGATTCATTTTTTTAAATACGTTTTTTATTATTCGGTGAACGTTCATTCGTTAGGGTTTGCACCGAACGGGTTTTGTTAGTTAGCATTCGGCAGCGAACATTCACTCGTTAGAGTTTTTCTTTTCTTTTTATTTTCGGCCAGGGACCCGTATGTGAATATTTTATTTACGGATTAGCCTCTGGACTTCAAACACTCACAACTTTTTACTCGTCTGTCCAAATCCAACGAAACCAACGCCCAGTTCTTCGTTATGATCCCCTCTATTCAGTAAAACAAGTTAAACATGTTTTTGAAAGTTTTAAATTTTGAATTCAAACAGTTTAGTATTTGAACTTTGTTTGATCATAACTTGAGTTTTATAACTCCGATTTGAGTGATTCTTTTTGCAACTCGAAGCTCTTGACCTAAACTTTCTGATAAGGCCAAATTCACTTAATTTTGGTACTGTTTGAAATTGTTTTATGTTGCAAGAGTTATTTGATTGATTTTGATGTTTTCCGAATTGTTTTCTTCGTTCTTTCCGATCTTTTGAGTGATTGCTTATGTGTGGTTACCATTGCTTGCTCGCAATAGATTGATCGGAGAGTGATGAGTAGAACTATCAGGAGTTTTGAGTGCGAATCATCTTCATCAACATTGCAGGCAAGTTCACACTTTGATCATACCTCCTTATTACCCAGTTTGATTGCATTAGTTCAATCCTCCAAACAATTGTATGATTAGGGTCTGAATTAAATTGTGGGTTTTGGGAAGTAGTTTGAGGTAGTACCTATTACCTGTTTTATTATCAAACCCTTGGGAGTTACTTCTACGTTTGCTTATTATGCCATGCTATGCTCGTAGACATGGATTGGGTTTGAGTGAATATCCATGATAGATGTAAGATTGTTAATTAATGGTTTATTTAAGGTGGCAACATTAATACACATCTGGGTGGATTGAGGTACCTGGTTATTCCAGGATTGCCTGTCTAGGCACCTGGGTAGACCAGGATTGCCTGTTTTTTTATGGACCGCCACCCAGGCTCAAAGGGATCATAAGATTATTCATGCTAGAAACTTCCGTGTGCAGCCACATGCTATTATGGGCTCTAGCATAGTTGACTAAGTCGTGCGAACTCTTACAGTGGTAGACTAGCAGATGTAGGGGGTGTAGGTTGGTATGGTCTACCCATCGTAAGGTGCTAGCACTTCTGAAAGACTATGTCTCGGTCATTCGTTTCTCAAACACCATGTAGTGCGAGAAATCCAACGGAGGAGATCGAGTCATGTGGGGAAAAGTGCGCAACCTCTGGAGAGTGTATAAACTAATCATGATTAGCCGTGTCCCCGGTTATGGACATTTTGAGTATCTAGTAATTGGATTATCATGTGAATCTCATCATGATACTTTAATTAAATTTTGTTGGGTTTAATGATGATGTTACTTAATTGGGATTGAGAATGCTGTCAACCATTCTCAATGTTTAACAACCACCATGATAGTTAAATAAAACTTATTCCTTTGCAGTAGGGAAAAATTAGCTTTACGCAAAACTATAACCATTGAGCTTTTCCACCAGCCAAATATGCCTGTAGTGATAGCCATTTATTCATCATTGCTCTACAGTGTGAATTTGCCAGTACATTCGATGTACTGACCCTTTGTGGCTGGAACGTCCCATGTTGCAGGATCTTACGACGAGTAAGTGATATGTTAGGGTTACGATTTCTACACTCAACTTTGCCGTTGGTGTTGATGGGAATCCACAACCTTGTTACTTCCGCTATTTTGGATTGAGGTAATATTATTTACGTTACTTTATACATGTGATTTACCTCTGTTATAAATCCTCGAGTACTGTGTGTGTCAGCATACCGATCCAGGGATGACACTCAAGCACAGAGACTTGACCCATTCGGGTCGGGTCGCTACAAATCATTTGGCCCGCGCGAGGGCGCGTTCAAACGGGCGGAGCTGCGCGCGTCGAACTGCGGTGGTGGCCCGACCGGAAACGGCCGGAGACGACGGTGGCGAGCGGCGGAGCGGACACCGTAGTTCGGGCGTCATCAGATCCGGTGCTGCACGGCACGAGGAGGCGTGCTAGGGGTCTCATTGGATTCGCACGAGCTCCAGGAGCTCGACGCTAGGCTCGGCCACGCGTGACTGTAATAGAGGCCACTGCGGCGAGCTCGTTGGTGGCAGCGGGTTCTGGCGCAAGCGAAGCGACGGCTACGGCGTGAGCTAGAGGATCTAGAGGGCAGAGGAGCGAGGCGGCTCACCTAGCGGCTCATACGGAGGCCCTTGGCATGTTAGTAGCAGCAAAGGAGCTCGAGGCCGTCGGCGAGCACCGGAGTTGAAGAAGGAAAGGGCGATGGCGAACAGCAGCTATAGGGCCTCCCCGCTCCAGCTGAGGGCACTGGCGATGAGGCGGTCGCCGACGGACCGTTTGGACACCATGGAGGAAGCAGCAGGCGCCGGTGGCCACAGCGAGCAGCAAGTCACAGCGGCAATGGCGCTCGGTGACGGGTCTGAACGAGGAGAAGAGGCAAGGAGCGAGCGAGGGAGAGGGGAACTGGGGGCGCTAGGGTTCTTCTAGGGCGAGGCGACCTAGTAGGTGCGGGGAGGGGCCAGAAGGCCGCCCGTGGGCATCAGCGGCCAAGGACGACGCGCGCGTGTCCATCCAGCCCCTGGTAAACAGAGGTAGGAAACGACCGGGGTAAAGGGGCTGGGCTGCACTGTTGCGCAGCTGGGCCAAGTGCACAGTGCAGCCTGGCCTTTTCTTTGTTTTTTTTACTTTTTGTTTTCTATTTTTGTTTCCGTTTTGTCTTCTCTTTTTATTGCAAAACACTTTTGCAAAATATGGGACTTGCCTACATAAATACTTTGCAATACTTACCATTGTTAGAAAATGGTTTTGAGGCAGTTGGATTTCATATAAATTTTGTATTAAATAAAATGGATTAAACCTTGCTGCTTTGGTACTGTTTGTTACTGTTTGAGTCACTTAACTAATTTAGTGAAAGCTCATTATAATTTTACAATTGTATCTGGATTATTTTCAATATTATGAACATTTTAGCTCCTGGATTTGAACAACTTTTATTTTCACTTTAAGTTTGAATTTCCATTTGAATTTGAATTTGAAATGAGATATGTTACTAATGATGATTAAGCACTGTTGATCATAATGACATGGCATAATCAAAAGGGTGATCACTTTAGCTTAATACATAGGGTGTTACACAAACCCACTTTCAATATTATTGCAAACACCATTATCAATCTCATATTCATCAAGGGGCTTAAATAAATTTTCAAGATCATAAGAAGAATCACCAATCATGATCATTGTAATAAGTAGTGGAGATAGCAAAATTAGCATCCCCAAGCTTGGGGTTTTGCATATTATTAGCATAATTGACATTTATATAATTTATAATAAAATCACTGCAATCATGCTTTTCATTCATAGAGCTATCATGAATCACTTCACAAATTTCTTCATCACAATTTTCAGATTCACGAATCTCAAGCAAAACTTCATAAAGATAATCTAGTGTACTCAAATCACTAGCAATTTTTCATGATAATTGGATCTCTTAAAAATATTAGCAAGTGGATGAGGATCCATATCAAGAGATATTTAGCAAGCAAAGATGCAAGCAAATAGAAGACACATGGCACACAAGCAAAGAAGAGATCTGACGAGAAAACGGCGAAAGAAAAAGAGGGCAAACAAAACAACAAATTTTTGTGAAGTGGGGGAGAGGAAAACGAGAGGCAAATGGCAAATAATATAAATTGCGAGGGGGTGAGATTTGTGATTAGGAACCCTGTTGATGTTGAAGATCCTCCCCGGCAACGGCATCAGAAATTCCTTTTGATGCCTGCTTGAACTACGTCGGTATTTCCCCAAAGAGGAAGGGATGATGTAGCACAACGACAGTAGGTATTTCCCTCAGTGATGAGACCAAGGTTATCGAACCAGTAGGAGAACCAAGCAACACAACGTAAACAGCCCCCGCACACACAATAACAAATACTCGCAACCCGACGTGTTAAAGGGGATGTCAATCCCTTTCGGGTAACGATGCCTCAAGTTGGCGAGTAGACGTGATAAAGTTGTGATAGATAAGATAAATAGATTGCAAAATAAATAAAGTGCAGCAAGGTATTTTTTGTATTTTTGGTTTAGTAGATCTGAAAATAAAAGCAAAGGAAAATAGATCGCAAAGGCAAATATGATGAGAAGATACCCGAGGGCCGTAGGTTTCACCAGTGGCTTATCTCGAGAAAAATAGCAAACGGTGGCAAAACAATTACTGCTGGGCAATTGATAGAACTTCAAATAATCATGATGATATCCAGGCAATGATCATTATATAGGCATCACGTCCAAGATTAGTAGACCGACTCCTGCCTGCATCTACTACTATTACTCCACACATCGACCGCTATCCAGCATGCATCTAGTGTATTAAGTTCATGGAAAAATGGAGTAATGCAATAAGAACGATGACATGATGTAGAAAAGATCTATTTATGTAGAAATAGACCCCATCTTGTTATCCTTAATAGCAATGATACATACGCACCGTAAGATCGAACCCATCACAAAGCACATCTTCCCATTGCAAGATAAATAGATCAAGTTGGCCAAACAAAACTGAAATATCGAAGAAGAAATACGAGGCTATAATCAATCATGCATATAAGAGATCAAAGAAGACTCAAATAGCTTTCAAGGATAAAAACATAGATCTGATCATAAACTCAAAGTTCATCTGATCAAAACAAACACACCGCAAAAATACTTACATCATATGGATCTCCAAGAGACCATTGTATTGATAATAAAGAGAGAGAGAGACAGAGAGAGGAATCCATCTAGCTACTAACTAAGGACCCGTAGGTCTACAAAGAACTACTCACGTATCATCGGAGAGGCACCAATGGACATGATGAACCCCTCCGAGATGGTGCCTAGATTGGATCTCGTGTTTCTGGAACTTGCGGCGGTTGGAATTGGTTTTCGTCGACTCCCCTAGGGTTTCTAGAATATTGGGGTGTTTATATAGCAAAGAGGCGGTGCGGGAGGCCACCAAAGTGCGCACAACACACCGGGGCGCGCCTGGGCCCCCAGGCGCGCCCTGGTGGGTTGTGCTCCACTCGAAGCTCCCCTCAGGTGCTTTCTTGGCCCACTCGATGTCTTCTGGTCCAAAAAAATCCACAAAAAGTTTCACTGTGTTTGGACTCTGTTTGGTATTCATTTCCTGCGATGTAAAAAAGAAGCAGAAAACAGCAACTGCACTAGGCACTATGTCAATAGGTTAGTACCAAAAAATGATATAAAATGACTATAAAATGATTGTAAAACATCGAAGAATGATAATATAACAGCATGGAACAATAAAAAATTATAGATACGTTGGAGATGTATCAGGCATCTACATCAACTTTGCTGCCCTTCCGATGAAGCGTGAGTAGTTTACCACGGACCTAAGGGTCCATAGCTAGTAGCTAGATGGCTTCTTCTCTCTCTATGATCTTCAATACCATGTTCTCCTCGATGTTCTCGGAGTTCTATCCGATGTAATATTCTTTTGCAGTGTGTTTGTCGAGATCCGATGAATTGTGGATTTATGATCAGATTATGTATGAATAATATTTGAGTCTTTTCTGAACTCTTTTAGGCATGATCAAATATCTTTGTATTTCTCTTTGAATAGTCGGTTCGGTTTGGCCAACTAGATTGGTTTTTCTTGCAATGGGAGAGGTGCTTAGTTTTGGGTTCAATCTTGCGGTGTCCTCACCCAGTGACATAGTCGGGGTAGCAAGGCACGTATTTTGTATTGTTGCCACAAGGGTAAAAAGATGGGGTTTTCATCATATTGCTTGAGTTTATCCCTCTACATCATGTCATCTTACTTAAGGCGTTACTCCGTTCTTATGAACTTAATACTCTAGATGCATGCTGGATAGCGGTCGATGTGTGGAGTAATATTAGTAGACGCAGGAAGGAGTCGGTCTAATTGACATGGACGTGATGCCTATTCATGATCATTGCCTTGGATATCATCATAACTTTGTGCTTTTCTATCAATTGCTCGACAGTAATTTGTTTACCCACCGTAAGCTTTCTTTCAAGAGAGAAGCTGATACGTCTCCAACGTATCTACTTTTCCAAACTCTTTTGCCCTTGTTTTTTACTCTAGTTTGCATGATTTCGATGGAACTAACCCATACTGACGTTGTTTTCAGCAGAATTGCCATGGTGTTATTTTTGTGTAGAAATAAAAGTTCTCGGAATGACCTGAAACTTTACGGAGACACTTTTTGGAATTAATAAAAAATACTGGCAAAAGAATCAACCGAAGGGGGCCCACACCCTAGCCACGAGGGTGGGGGTGCGCCCTACCCCCTGGGTGCGCCCTCGTACCTCGTGGGCCCCTGGACCTCACCGACCTCAACTCCAACTCCATATATTCACGTTCGGGGAGAGAAAAAAAATAGAGAGAAGGATTCATCATGTTTTGCGATACAAAGCCGCCGCCAAGCCCTGTTCTTCCTCAGGAGGGCTAATCTGGAGTCCGTTCTGGGCTCCGGAGAGGGGAATCCACCACCATCGTCATCATCAACCATCCTCCATCACCAATTTCATGATGCTCACCGTCGTGCGTGAGTAATCTCATCATAGGCTTGCTGGACGGTGATGGCTTGGATGAGATTTACGATGTAATCGAGTTAGTTTTGTTAGAGTTTGATCGCTAGTATCCATTATGTCCTAAGATTGATGTTGCTATGACTTTGCTATGCTTAATGCTTGTCACTAGGGACCGAGTGCCATGATTTCAGATCTAAACCTATTATGTTTTCATGAATATATGAGTGTTCTTGATCCTATCTTGCAAGTTATAGTCACCTTCTACGTGTTATGATCCGGCAACCCCGGAGTGACAATAGTCGGGACACTTCTCGGTGATGACCATAGTTTGAGGAGTTCATGTATTCACTAAGAGCTAATGCTTTGGTCCAGTTCTCTATTAAAAGGAGGCCTTAATATCCCTTAGTTTCCATTAGGACCCCGCTGCCACGGGAGGGTAGTACAAAAGATGTCATCCAAGTTCTTTTCCATAAGCATGTATGACTATATTCGAAATACATGCCTACATAATATTGATGAACTGTAGCTAGTTTTGTGTCACCCTATGTTATAACTGCTGCATGATGAATGATATCTGACATAATTATCCATCATTGATCCATTGCCTATGAGCTCGTTTCATATTGATCTTTGCTAAGTTACTTCTCCATTGCCACTGTTATGATTGCTACAAAACTGCTACTGTTACTTTTGCCACCATTACTGTTACTTCCATACTACTTTGCTACTGAATACTTTGTTGCAGATATTAAGTCTTTCAGGTGTGGTTGAATTGACAACTCAACTACTAATACTTGAGAATATTCTTTGGCTTCCCTTGTGTCGAATCAATAAATTTGGGTTGAATACTCCACCCTCGAAAACTGTTGTGATCCCCTATACTTCTGGGTTATCAAGACATTTTTCTGGTGCTGTTGCCTGGGAGCATAGCTCTATTCTTTGAGTCACTTGGGAATTATATCTGTTGACCACTATGAGGAATTTTGAAGACAACAAAACCAAGATCTATCCCTCAACTACGACGGGAGGTAAGGAACTGCCATCTAGCTCTGCAGTTGATTCACCTTTTGTTTTGAGTAAACTTGCGACACCTACACCTGCTATTGATTTTGATATGTCACATGTTATTGATGAAGTCACTTCTGCTATGCATGATGCTTATGATGATACTACTTCTCTGCTTGATAATACTGTGCCACTAGGTGAATTTCTTGATGAACAACTTTCTAGGGTTAGAGAGAATGAAATTACTGAAACTGATGATATTAATGAATCTGATGATGAAGATTCTCTCCCTAGATATGAATTGCCTGTTGTACCTGAGGGTTATGTTATGGATGAAGAAACTGCTAGAGACTTGTTTGCTGCAATGATAGATATGATCTTAAGAAACTGTTAGCTAAGCTGAAAGAAAAATCTTTGAATGCTAGAATGCAATATGATCCTATGTTTGCTACTTCACCTATCTATGTTACTAATAAGGATTATGAATTCTCTGTCTATCCTGAGTTAATTAGTTTGGTTGAATCTGATCCTTTCTATGGCTATGAATCTAAAACTGTTGTGGCACATCTTACTAAATTGAATGATATAGCCACCCTATTTACTCATGAGGAAAAAAAAATCTGATGTTACTATATTCTTAAATTGTTTCCTTTGTCATTAAAGGGTGATGCTAAGATACTGTTTAATTCTCGTGCTCCTGGTTGTGTGCGTAGTCCCCAGGATATGATTTATTACTTCTCTGCAGAATACTTCCCTTGTCATAAGAAACAAGCTTCCTTGCGGGAAATATTCAATTTTGTGCAAATTGAAGAAGAGAGTCTCCCACAAGCTTGGGGGAGGCTTCTCCAATTACTTAATGCTTTGCCTGGTCATCCTCTCAAGAAAAATGAAATACTTGATATCTTTTATAATGGACTAACAGATGCTTCGAGAGACCACCTAGATAGTTGTGTTGGTTGTGTTTTTAGGGAAAGAACTATTGAGCAAGTTGAGTTGCTATTGAATAATATATTGAGTAATGATAATGATTGAACACTTCCTGAACCAACTCCAAAGTCAACTCCGAAGAAAAGGGGTATTCTATTTCTTAGTCCCGAAGATATGCAAGAGGCAAAGAAATCTATGAAAGAAGAACATATTAGAGCTGAAGATGTTAAGAATTTACCGCCTATTGAAGAGATATATGGTCTTGATAACCTGACACAGGTAGTAAAGGTAAATTCTCTCTATAGATTTGATGAAGGTGATATTCCTCATAATAAGTCTGCTAGCCAATGATTGGATGAGTTTGATAATTTCATTGTTAAACAAGAAAACTTCAATGCTTATGTTGGTAGACAACTGAAACATAATGCTTATATGGTTGAACACTTGAGTAATTATATGTCTAGAGTTAAAAGTGATCTTAAGCTTATTAGTAAACATTCTTCCATGGTTACTACTCAAGTAGAACAAGTACTTAAGGCACAAGATGATTTGCTTTGTGAGTTGAATAACAAGAACAATGATAATGTTGGTAGAGTTATGACTAGAGGTGGCAAATGACCCAGGAACCTTTCTATCCCGAGGGCCATCCTAAGAGAGCTGAGCAATACTCTCAGAGAATTGATACTGGTACACCCAGTCCTTCTAATAAAAATAAAAAGAATAATGATAGGACTTTGCATGCTTCTAGTGAACCTGTTATTGACACACCTGAGAATACCAATGATATTTCTATTTCTGATGCTGAAACATAATCTAGTGATGAACATGAACCTAGTGATAATGTTAATGATGATGTTCATGTTGATGCTCAACCTAGTAATGATAATAATGTAGACACTGAACCTGTTGTTGATTTTGATAACCCACAATCAAAGAATCAACATTATGATAAAAGAGATTTCGTTGCTAGGAAGCACGGTAAAGAAAGAGAACCATGGGCTCAGAAACCCATGCCTTTTCCTCCTAAGCCATCCAAGAAAAAGGATGATGAGGATTTTTGAGCGCTTTGCTGAAATGATTAGACCTATCTTTTTGTGTATGTGTTTGACTGCTATGCTTAAAATGCATCCTTATGCTAAGTATATGAAAGATATTGTTACAAATAAAAGAAAGACACTGGAAGCTGAAATTTCCACCATGCTTGCTAATTATATTTTTAAGGGTGGAATACCAAAGAAACTTGGAGATCCAGGAGTACCAACTATACCATGCTCCATTAAAAGAAACTATGTTAAAACTACTTTATGTGATCTTGGAGCCGATGTTAGTGTTATGCCTTTCTATTTATATCATAGACTTGATTTGAATAAGTTGACACCTACTGAAATCTCCTTGCAAATGGTTGATAAATCAACTACTATACCCATTGGTATTTGTGAGGATGTGCCTGTTGTGGTTGCAGACGTTACTATTTTAACAGGCTTTGTTATTCTTGATATTCCCGAGGATGATAGTATGTCGATCATCCTTGGTAGACCTTTTCTGAATACTACAGGGGCTGTCATTGATTGCAAGAAAGGCAATGTCACTTTTCATGTTAATGGTAATGAGCATACGGTACACTTTCCGAAGAAACAACCTCAAGTTCATCTATTGGAAAATTTTCAACTATTACTATTGGAGGTTTTGAATTCCCTCTTCCTACTATCAAAAAGAAATATGATATTCTTATTGTTGGAGACATGCATATCTCCGTTGAGATAACCTAGTGTTATTCAAAAATTCTATGGTTTCATGTTATTCAAAAGAGGTTTGTTAATAATACTTGATCAACCTTGTTAATGGATTCCTTTTGATGACCATGAGATGGATGAATTTAGAAGGCACAACCTTCCGTACCCTCCTTTTACTTTCTGTTATTTAGAATAAATAAAGCAAAAATAGTAAAAAAAATTGTCTGTGTTCTGAATTATCCATGCAATAAAAATACCCCAAAAATAAAAGTTCTCCAAATGCCCTGGAAATTTAGTATGATTTTTTATAGAATATTCGAGAATTTCTGGCATTGAGAACACACCAGGGGATGCACCAGTGAGCCACGAGGGTGGAGGGCGTGCCCTACCCCCTAGGCGCGCCACCTGCCTCGTGGGCCCCACGTGGCCCCCTCCACTTATCCCAGCACCCATCCACTTTGTCTTCCTCCAAAAAATTCATCTCGTAGCTCAAACTCGTGTTCTTGCTCATTTTGCTGCCATTTTCGATCTCCTTGCTCAAAGCTCCATTCACAAATCTGCTTTGGGGGATTGTTCTTCGGTATGTGACTCCTACAATGGTCCAATTAGTTTTTGTTCTAGTGCTTTATTTACTGCAAAAAAATTCTGCTAAGGTGACCATGTTCTTGAGCTTGCATGTACAATTTATATGGTCAAAAGTAGTTTTAATGCATGATATAGTCTCTAGGAACTTGTGGGAGTAGTTACTATCAATCTTGTTGAGTTTGGTTCACTTTTATTTTGAGTCACTAAAAATATCAGAATTTTTCAGAGGAAGAAAATGTTGAGGAGATTGTTGAGAGGCTCCTCGAGCCGGGGTTCAAAGGAAAATGAGAATGAAGAGAATGAAAAACCCAAGTACAACCTTCCTCGCACCGCGGAAGTCTGACCGTGTGAATGGCCATGTGATGCATTCTTGAGGGCAGTCGGAATTTATGAAGATTTCTATTACTTGGCTGAGAATGCAGGCATCACCAACTTTCTCCATGATAAGCGTGCTCAGTATCTTCTACTCACTAATACTTTCATGCAAAATTTTCATTTTCATGCTAGGAGATCACCACCCTCGGTAGAATTTTATTTATATGATGAGTTTAAGGAGATGTCGCTCTATGATTTTTGTGAGGTTTGCAAATTATCTTTTGAGGGCAGCGTCGAGGAACCACATCCTAGTGATGTGGAAGATTTTATTGATGAAATTACTGTAGGGGAAAGGAGTAGAGTGTCGGATGCAAGAACTACTAGTATATATTTTCCTGTCTTCGCTACTATTCAATATTTGCTAGTAGATGTTTAATTGGTCGCGGGAACAGTGGGGGGCTCAATGCTCCTGACCTTGCCATTTTGCGCCATGCTTTACTTCGTGATAAAACTTTCAGTTTAGGCGCTATGGTTGCTAAACGGTTGAGTCTAAATCGTACAAAGGGCCCCATTTTGGAGGTATCTATGCTTCGCATCTTGCTAAATATTTTGAGATGCCTATTAGACACTATGAGAAAGAAGAAAAGGTGCTGCCCACAGTTTACTTAGATCATAAAATTATGGTAGCACATGATTTTCTTTGCTATGATAAGGAAAAGAGACTCATTTATAACCTGATATTTAGTGAAAAGACTTGTCACATTATTACCTTGCATGCGCCTTCTTTGTTTCATATTCATTCAGGCACATACCTTATCATGCCCGCGGACATTCATGCATACTGGGAGCGGACGCAATCCCTAGATCCCGAGCCAAAGCCATCACCTGATCCATATCAGGAGTCTATTTATCAGTGGGATCCGCAGGAGCTTGAGTGGAACCCCAAGGGCCTCCTCAGTACACCGGAAAGGGTACTTTGATCCATGGGCATAGACCAACTTAGGCCAAAAGCCTAAGCTTGGGGGAGTACATATTTCTCACATGTTCACACATTCATTCTAGTTGTCGGTGTTCATACTTTTTCATTGTATTATCCATGCTAGTTTATTTTCTTTTCCTGCTTTCTTCTTGTGTGTTTGCAAAACTTTGAGAAAAACCAAAAAAATAGTTATAGCTTTTAGCTAGTTTACTTTCCTTGCTTGTAGTAGTAGTAATTAAATAAGAAAACCCAAAAAGATTTCTTCTTCTTCTTTTTCTTGTTGGGAGCTTTCCCGTGTAAATAGTTTTTCTCATTCTTTGAAATTCTTTCTTTTCTTTGGGGGTCGAGAGGAGAAGACCACGATGAAAATGATGAGTGACTCTCATATACATTATTGTTGATCTAACAAAGAGCCCATATTACCTTGTCTTCTCCTTTGAATTAAATGTTTGCAGATTCCAGCTTAGTCCAATGCACGTGCACTATTATTATTATTCACACCGTTCGGTCGTGCAAGTGAAGGCAATAATGACGATATATGAAGAAATGATTGAGATGAGGAAATGCTGGTATGAACTCGACCTATCTTTTTTTTGTAAATATGATTAGTTCATCATTCCTAATTCAGCCTACTATGAATGAAACATGTTTGCAATGACAACTAGAGATTATAGTTACTCATGCCATGCTTAATTAGCTAAGAGTTTATAATGGCTTACCTTGCGTGCCAACATGCTATTAAAATGGTTGTGATGTAGTATGATAGGATGGTATCCTCCTTTGAATGATTTGGCTTGGCACATGTTCACGTATGTAGTTGAAACAAAATAAACATAGCCTCTATGATATTTATGTTCATGGTGATTTATATCCTACTCATGCTTGCACTCATTGTTGGTTAATCCTAATGGATGTTTATGACTGTGTCGCTCTCTAGTTGGTCGCTTCCCAGTCTCTTTCTAGCCTTCACCTGTACAAGCAGGAATACTGCTTGTGCATCCACTTCCATAAACCCCAAAGTTGTTCCATATGAGTCCACCATACCTACCTATATGCGGAATTTACCTGTCGCTCCAAGTAAATTTGCATCTGCCAAACTCTAAACCTTTAAATGAAATTCTGTTTTATATGCTCGAATCTCTCATGTAGCAACTAAGGATGTCTATATCTTCCATGCTAGGTGGGTTATTCTCATGATGAGTGGACTCTGCTCATCATTCACGAGAAAATGGCTGGTAATCGGGATGCCCAGTCCCATGCTCAAATCAAATCAAAATAATTGCAAACAAAACTCCCCTAGGATTGTTGTTAGTTGGATGGTACCCGTTGTTTCGGACCAGCCGTTGAATGTGCTTGTTGGTGGTGGGAGAGTATAAACTTTACCATTCTATTTGGGAACCGCCAATAATGTATGTAGCATGGAAGATATCAAGATCTCTTGGTTGTTATGTTGACAATGAAAGTATGCCGCTCAAAATATTATTTATCTCTATTTCAAAACTCGAGCTCTGGCACCTCTGGAAATCCCTGCTTCCCTCTGCGAAGGGCCTATCTATTTACTTTTATGCCGAGTCATCATCCTCTTATAAAAACACCAGTTGGAGAGCACCACTGTCATTTGTATGCATTGTTATTAATTGATATTGAGTATGACCGTGACTGGATCTCTTTCACCATGAATTGCAATGTCTAGTCAGTCCTTGATCTTTAGGGGTGCTCTGCATTTATGTTTTGCGGTCTCAGAAAGGGCTAGCGAGATACCATCTTGTTATATCATATCATGATTGTTTTGAGAAAGTGTTGTCATCCAAGATTTATTATTATTACTTGCTAGTTGATTATTCCATTGATATGAGTAAATGAGAGACCTAAATGTTATTGTGAATATGGTTAGTTCATAATCTTTGCTGACAACTTGAATGTTGGCTTGCTGAAAACTTGAATGTTGGCTTTACATATTTGCAACAACAAGATCAAACAGAGTTTGTAAAAGTTTTTCTTTATCACTTTCAGTTTGTCAACTGAATTTCTTGAGGACAAGAAATAAGTTAAGCTTGGGGGAGTTGATACGTCTCCAAAGTATCTATTTTTCCAAACACTTTTGCCCTTGTTTTGGACTCTAATTTGCATGATTTGGATGGAACTAACCCAGACTGACGGTGTTTTCAGCAGAATTGTCATGGTGTTATTTTTGTCCAGAAATAAAAGTTCTCGGAATGAACTGAAACTTTAGGAGACACTTTTTGGAATTAATAAAAAATATTGGCGAAAGAATCAACCAAAGGGGGCCCACACCCTGGCCACGAGAGTGGGGGCGCACCCTACCCCCCTGGGCGCGCCCTCCTACCTCGTGGCCCCCCTGGACCTCCACCGACCTCAACTCCAACTCCAAATATTCATGTTTGGGGAGAAAAAATCAGAGAGAAGGATTCATTGCGTTTTACGATATGGGGCCACGCCAAGCCCTATTCTTCCTCGGGATGGCTGATCTGGAGTCCGTTGGGGCTCTGGAGAGGGGAATCCATCGCCATCGTCATCATCAACCATCCTCCATCACCAATTTCATGATGCTCACCGCCGTGCGTGAGTAATCTCATCGTAGGCTTGCTGGACGGTGATGGGTTGGATGAAATTTACAATGTAATCGAGTTAGTTTTGTTAGGGTTTGATCCCTAGTATACATTATGTTCTAAGATTGATGTTGCTATGACTTTGCTATGCTTAATGCTTGTCACTAGGGCCCGAGTGCCATGATTTCAGATCTGAACCTACTATGTTTTCATGAATGTATGAGCATTCTTGATCCTATCTTGCAAGTTATAGTCACTTACTACGTGTTATGATCCGGTAACCCCGGAATGACAATAGTCGGGACACTTCCCGGTGATGACCGTAGTTTGAGGAGTTCATGTATTCACTAAGTGCTAATGCTTTGGTCCGGTTCTCTATTAAAAGGAGGCCTTAATATCCCCCCGTTGCCATGGGACGGTAGGACAAAAGATGTCATGCAAGTTCTTTTCCATAAGCACGTATGACTATATTCAGAATATATGCCTACATATATTGATGCACTGAAGCTTGATGAGGACATCAATACCATTGTTACACCCATAGCCCTTGCTACTATACATACTGGACCAACTACTAGAGCTCGCGCACGCCAATTAAATTGCCAGGTACTTCCTTTTCTTGGTAATGAATCTAATGTTCATGAGAATATGATGCTGCCTAAATTGGATACATTTGTTTTACTTACAAATGAAGGGCCTAGCATGGATAAGGATGAACATTAGAGCAAGAAGAAGCATGGAGATGATGGCATCCGCAAGGGGAACAAGAATGGAGTTTCAAGTGATGATTCCAGGACTATGAAGCCACCGTAATGAGTGTATGAAGGCTTGGACGAAACATACAAGATGTCACTTCACAAATTCCGTCTAGAGACTATTATAGGTGTTGCGTTAGCTTATTATTGGGCCAGGCCTATGTAATTTAGAAATACATAAGTATAGGCTATTTGTAGAGTCCGTATGTGTGGGGAAACAAGCACTACAAAAAAAGACACATCCGTGACATTTTGGGCCGAACAAAATTTTTTTTGTCATACATATGACACTTCTATGACGATAATTGTGACAAAACCCGGTATCATCATAGATGTGGTGGGCTCCTACTTCTATGACAAAAAATCATGACAGAAAATGGGATTTTCGTCCTGGGC
>NC_041381.1:258044781-258052200 GCF_002162155.2 Triticum dicoccoides | reverse complement strand
GATGAACAGTAGACGGTGGAGGGGTGCCCGTGGAGGGGTGGTTGAACAGGACCCCGTGGTGTGGAGGGCTGGATGAACAGTAGACGGTGGAGGGGTGGTTGAACAGTAGCCGGTGGAGTAGCGCGCGGTGGAGGCTGGATGAACAGGAGCCCGTGGAGGCTGGAGGAGGTCGACGGTAGCCCGTGGAGGCTAGAGGAGGTCATCAGTGGAGATGAACAATATCCCGTGGAGTCCCGTTTTGCGGTACGCCACACCCCTCCCGATGAACAGGACCCCCGTTTCGACCGTAGGAGGTCCGTTTCATCCGTTTTGCGGTACGCCACACCCCTCCCGATCAACAGGACCCCCGTTTCGACCGTAGGAGGTCCGTTTCCTCCGTTTTGCGGTACGCCACACCCCTCTCGATCAACAGGACCCCTGTTTCAATCATAGGAGGTCCGTTTCCTCGGTTTTGCGGTACACCACACCCCTCCCGATCAACAGGACCCCGTTCCGAATGTAGGAGGTCTGTTTCCTCCTTGTGCGGTACGCCAGGCCTCGTTTCCATCGCCTGTTCCGTCCAAGCCCTCCCGATGAACACGACCACGCATTCCGTTCTGACCCAGCCGGTTGGCTCCCACGCGTTCCGTTGCCTCCCGATGAACATGACGCATTCTGTTGCCTCCCCATGAACACGACGCATTCCGTTGCCTCCCCATGAACATGACGCATTCCGTTGCCTCCCCATGAACACGAAGCATTCCATTGCCTCCCCATGAACACGACGACGATGACGCTATTTCTCCGTTCCAACCCAGCCATGTACACGAGCCCTCGCCGTATGTATGCTTGAGTAGGCGTTCGAGACCCCGCCCGTATGTACACATACGTGGCCGTATTTTCTTTCTTGCACCCTGGCCGCTGTATGTACGTGTACATGCTTCGTGCGTGCCTCTACTACGACACGTGCGCGCCTTTACATCCACCAGTATATATGTACGTACACGTTCGCAACCAGAATGACAACGCTACGTACGCTTTGACCAGGTGGGTCCCGACTGTCAGGCACTTCCTTGCGTGCGAAGATGTAGCTGGTGGGTCCCAGCAGTTAGGGGGGCGAATCGTTTTGGTTTTTTTTGCCGGACACACTTCCTTGCGTGCGAAGGTGTAGCTGGTGGGTCCCAGCAGTCAGGGGGAAACGTTTTTTTCGTGAAATACGGTGGCCCGTCTGGTGGGTCCCTGCTGTCAGGTCGAGGAATAATTATTTTGCGCATAATAAGGAGGCACTTCCTTGCGGCCGCCGTGGACCCAGCTGTCAGCCTCTCCACGCACAGTACTCTTCCAATGGAAGTCGGTCGTTGACCACATTGACCACGCCGCACCGAGAGCACCACGGTAGTGGACGACGGCGAGGCCTAGGAAGGGGACGACACGGAGGCAGGGAAGACTCGGCAGTTGTTTCCCACGCGGAGGGGAGTATGACTATTTGAGGGTTTACTGGTTCGTCTGCCGTCGCCGGAGAATAACAATAGGTGTGGGTGAGTAGAGGGATGGCTAGGCCAGCGATGGGAGTACAGTGGGGCGGTGAGGCCTGCGCGGTAGCACAGCCGACCGTGGGGAGGAGGAAGCAGGCAGTCCCACCGACGCTTGTTTGAGCGGCTGGAGCAGGAAGAGCAGAGATTGAAGAAGCACGACGGCCGTTGGATGGACATCCAACAGTCACTGCTTGTGCGTCAACCTTTTTTTAGGAAAGCCTCAAATCTATGGAAAACAGCACACAACCCATCTGCCATTATTTCTAATAATTTACAGCCCATTTGCAAATTCTTAAGTTTTTTAGCCCATATTCTTTTTGTTAGCATTACAGGCCATATTATGGCCACGGTTAAAAAATTATACGAAATTTTGCATATTTCGGTGCGGTCCGAACTGTTTTTAATCCCGAAATTTCGACTCACATTCAAACTTATTTTAAAAATAAATGTATATCAATATAAAATCTAACAAATTCTCCACGCATAAAAATTAATGTAATTTAAAATCTTGAAATGAAAAAAAATGATATTTGAAACTAATTGCCGGTTTGATGTGTTTTAAAAATGTACAGCCCATTTCTCATTACTGATGGGCCATTTTCTCAGCCAGCCGAATGAAAGCTCTCCTTGTATTGAAAGATTTGCAGCCCAACAGGCCTGACAAAGCGACTTACTTGGCAAATCACAAAAAAACTGGGCTATGGCCGTGGACCCAGCTGTCAGCCTCTCCACGTACAGTACTCTTCCGATGGAAGTCGTTCCTTGACCATGTTGACCACGCCGTGCGGAGAGCACCACGGCGGTGGACGACGGCGAGGCCTAGGAAGGGGACGACGTGGAGCCGGGGAAGACGCGGCAGTGGAAGCCCGCGCGGAGAGGAGTACGCAGGTTCACTAGTTCGGCTGCGGTGTGAGGCTGCCATCGCCGCAGGGCCTGGCCAGCGGTGGGAATAGTAGGGGGCGGTGAGGCCTCAGTGGCAGCACAACCGGCCACGGGAGGCAGGAGCATGCGGCACGACTGGCGCTGCTTTGGACGGCTGGAGCAAGAAGACCAGAGGTTGAAGAAGCACTACGGCCGTTGGATGGACATCGTACGGTCACTGGAGCTAGAATCTTTCATATTGACTAAGTTGACAAAGCCCTTCGTCACCGTCAACTTAGTAGGCCCACAAGTCAGCCTCCCACCAAGGTGAGTCCCAGCTAGCCGGGGGAGTATTCATTTTTTTTGTGTGATAAGGAGGCACTTCCGGTGGGTATGAGCTGACAGTGGGGGGAACGTTTTTTTTCGCGAAATACGGTGGCCCGTCCAGTGGGTCCCAGCAGTCAGGGGGAAACGATTTTTTTCGCAAAATACTGGTGGCCCGTCCGGTGGGTCCCCGCTATCAGGTGGAGGAATAATTATTTTGCGCGTAATAAGGAGGCACTTCCTTGCGGCTGCCGTGGACCCAGCTGTCAGCCTCTCCATGTACAGTACTCTTCCGATGGAAGTCGGTCGTTGACCACATTGACCACGCCGCCCTGAGAGCACCACGGCGGTGGACGACGGCGAGGCCTAGGAAGGGGACAACACGGAGCCGGGCAAGACGCGGCAGTGGATGCCCACGCGGAGTGGAGTACGAGCGTTCACTGGTTCGGCTGCGGTGTGAGGCTGCCGTCGCCGCAGAATAACAGGGGGTGTGGGTGAGTGAAGGGATGGCCTAGCCAGTGGCGGGAGTAGTATGGGGACGGTGAGGCCTCCGCGGTAGCACAGCCGGCCACGGGAGGCAGGAGCAGGCGGCACGACCGGCGCTGCTTTGGGCGGCTGGAGCAAGAAGACCAGAGGTTGAAGAAGCACTATGGCCGTTGGATGGACATCATACGGTCACTGGACTATTGACTAAGTTGACAAAGCCCTCCGTCCCCGTCAACTTAGTAGGCCCACAAGTCAGCCCAACAATATGGTGGGTCCCAGCTAGCAGGGGGCTATTCATTTTTTTGGGCGTAATAAGGAGGCACTTCCTTGCGTGCTAAGATATAGCTGGTGGGTCCGACCTGTCAGCAGGGGGGGCGATTTTTTTTGCAAAATACTGGTGGCCCGTCCGGTGGGTCCCCGCAGTCAGGTGGAGGAATAATTATTTTGCACGTAATAAGGAGGCACTTCCTTGCGGCTGCCGTGGACCCAATTGTCAGCCTCTCCACGTACGGTCCACTTCTGATGGATGTCGTTCATTGACCATGTTGACCAGGCCGCGCCGAGAGCACCAGGGCAGTGGACGACGGCGAGGCCTAGGAAGGGAACGACATGGAGCCAGGGAATACTCGGCAGTTGTTTCCCACGCGGAGGAGTACGAGGGTTTACTGGTTCGTCTACCGTCGCCAGAGAATAACAACATGTGTGGGTGAGTAGAGGGATGGCTAGGCCAGCGATGGGAGTACGATGGGGCCGTGAGGCCTGCGCGGCAGCATAGCCGGCCGTGGGAGGAGGGAGCAGGCAGTCCCGCCGGCGCTTGTTTGAGCGGCTGGAGCATGAAGAGCAGAGATTGAAGAAGCACGACAGCCGTTGGATGGACATCCAACAGTCACTGCTCTCGTGTGTTGACTAAGTTGACAGGGCGTTGCGTGTGCGTCAACCTTTTTTATGAAAGCATACGCGTCAACCTGTAGTAGGCACACAAGTCAGCCTCAAATCCGTGGAAAATAGCATACAACCCATCTGCCATTATTTCTAATAATGTACAGCCCATTTGCTAATTCTTAAGAATTTTTCTGGAGCCCATCTTCTTTTTGTTAGCATTACACCCCATATTGTGGCCACGGTTAAAAAGTATATGAAATTTTGCATATTTCGGTGCGGTCAACTGTTTTTAATCCAGAAATATCGATTCACATTCAAACAATTTTGAAAAATAATTTATATAAATATAAAATCCAAATAATTGTCCATGCATAAAAATCAATGGAATTTAAGATCTTGTAATGAAAAAAAATTGAAACTAATTCCCGGTTTGATTTGTTTTAAAAATGTACAGCCCATTTCTTGGCAAACCGAATGAAACTCTCCTCGTCTTGAAAGATTTGCAGCCCAGCAGGGCCGATAAAGCAAGTAGGCCTTGTTTGGGTATTTCTTTTTAAAAAATAGAACTGGGCTAGCCATTTTCAGCAAGAAAAAAACACAACTGGGCTCATGATGTGGTAAACATAAATAAAACCCTGGCTAAACGGGCCACAGCCCCCGCACAGCCCCCACAAAACTAGTATAAATAACAACTGCTTGTTCCTCAAAAAAACCGCGCGACTTGCTGGGCCCCTGGTGTCAGCCGCTCGTAGTGTAATTCTCTCGTTTATTGACTACATTGACAATGGCGTGAGCCCCAGATGTCCAACCATTAGGAGGAACCATATTTTGGGGCTTGTACTATAGAGGCACTTGCTTGCGTACTTCCATGGGAGGCGGGAGCAGGCGGAGCCGACGGAGTGGTTTGGTTTGGGCGGCTGGAGGAAGAAGAAGACAAGAGATAGAAGATACACGACAAATGTTGGATGTCAATCCAACGGCTGGTAGGCAGAATCGTTTGTTGACTGGCTAGTAAGTCGACACCACCTTGGATAGGCTATTTCCTCGCGGGTCTCAAATGTCAGAATCCAAATCTGTCACGTTCATGCAGCCTTTCCTATGAAAATTTATAGCCCATTTGATGTGCTAGTTCAAAATAAGTTTGTGGGTGCTGGTGAGGGCTAATCACTTGGCTTCTTTAATGCACAGTGGGCTCAAGCAGCTGGCGAGAGTGATGTTATTTCCCTTGGTTGGGATTTGTTACAATATTTCACTCTAAATTAAACGAATGGCAAGCCATTTGCCTTGTTTCAAAGAAAATATGACAGTCACAGCCGAGTTGAAAAGGGCAGGAACATCTAACTCCAGCTTACAAACTGTACAAAAGCACTAGGGTTAATTGTTCATCAGGTTTACAAAAAAACCCAGATTGAAAACGGCAACAACATCTAACTCCAGCACTGTTTTTCGTAGTCACAGTCAAATGGATCGGTCAGGTCCATAGAATGAACATCATGGGTCGTAAAATTTACTGGATTATGACCACAATATGTTGTAAATAGAAGCCCGGCACGTTCAGAAGCTCTTTTGCCCACCTGAAACTCCTTTTTTTGCTCTTCGGCATACCCATCCGTCAAAACCATGCTGCTGATAAACTTAAGCCTAATGGACAATAGTAACCTCGCGTTCAGTAGGAAGAATGTGACAAATCTTGTGTTTGCACGGTTGGCTACATATCGTTCTAGCGTTATTGTCTTCAATCGAATCTCATGAGAAGTGAGAAAATCCCGATGCTTACGAATCCACTAATTGGTTATAACTTTCTTACCCCGTCATGTTGCCTAAATAGACATGAAGATTGAAAACAGTTAAGGTCTAAAAGAAGAGTGTCGAAAGAGCAACAGCTGAACGGTTAATTCTAGTACACTATATGCGGGCTTCCAATGTGCGTGAAATTATCACCTTTATATACAACTTCCCGAGACATGGAAAGCATTGCAACAAGCCAATAATCTTGTTCAGATCAAAACTATTCATTTGGATATATAAGATCTTGACAGAATCCAGCACCATTGATAGGCCATCCATGGAGAAAATCTTCATTGAGCATATAATGTAATATTAGTACAAAATGTGTACTCCAAGATGATATATAAATTATGCGCAAAAATTTAAAATGCAGCTTATGGTTACAAGTGTAGATGATAAAATGAAGTACCTGAAGAACTGTGGAGCCAAACACCATATTGAAATGAGCACAGAGATCATGTATTACACCCAAGGTCTCCAGTTTAGGCGCAGAGAGGACGATTATTTGCAACAGTGAATAACTAGAATCAAGGATCAACCTTTGAAGTGAAGGGGCATCTTGGATGATGAGTTGCCTTCTGTCAAAAGAAATTCCAGTTCTTACAAGGTTAGGCAACTTTATTTGGAGCCAACTGATTCTAACTGTGAAAACAAGCACCAAGCACTCCAGCGTAGGGCAACTGGAGTGGATGATGCTGTGCAATGAGGCCTCCGATATACGAACCCGCACAAGTGAAAGTTTCTTGAGAAATGGGAGTCAAAGGTTTAGTACCAGATTGTCTGGTAGGTAGCACAGCGCAAAGGTGGCGGTGTGGAGAGAGGAGGAAAACCGCGAGATGGACATCGGTGCTGAGGGCACAAGTTCATGGCGTTCGGTATGTGGTATGTGATTTCTAGGGGAATAGTAGAACTCAAGCAGTTGTAATTCTGTGAATTCAGAGGACTTCAGCCAGGCGTCCACCGTGCAGGGCATGGTATGCTTGCTTAGGTAGCATGATGGGATGCAGAGGCTTTGAACGGAGCCCTGGTGGGAGGAGATGATGGCTCTGGGGATTTCAAAATCATTGAAGAGAGATAGCTGACGACAGTCGATATTAAGGGGCACGGCGCGCCATAGAGGGCGCCACCGAATTGAGAGGACTTGGGTGCGGCAGCAATCCTTGGTGGGGAGAAGCGAGATGATCTCCCCAAGGACAGCGTCCGGGAGATCGCTGATCCGGTCCAACCGAGATTCTACGGGTTCCTGGGATCCGGTGGGGGCGGGGTCGCCGCTTCTCCCCGCACTGCCGGGTGCGGGATCTACAACAGGCATCGCCACTAGCAGGAGCCTCATCTTCTTGGCGCTGGGGTCAGCCGACTCCATTTTCCTCAAGGGCGTCGCGTCGCGCTCACAGATTTGAGGAGAGTAACGAATGACGAGCCTAGTTGTAGTGCGAGTGAAGAAGAAGGGGAGCTGGGGGTTTTCTGTAGAAGTGAGGAAGAAGGGGAGCTGGGGTTTTATGTAGGAGTAAGGTGAGGAATTTGGGGGTACGAGTGGAGCGAGCTGACGTGAGGTGGGTGGGAG
>NC_041381.1:258043694-258044498 GCF_002162155.2 Triticum dicoccoides | reverse complement strand
TCTCATTCAGTAAATATATAGGCTTTTGAATTGATTTTACTATTTACTAGTGTGGATGGGCTGTTTGGTCTTGGACCCAGAGAAACAATTACTAATAGTACAGTGGAGACACTCTACACCTACCCAGAAAAACAATTACTACTAGTATAGTGGAGACACTCTACCGCTTCTGGCTCCTCCTAGGTCATTGAAACGTCTCCCTCTACATAATGCCATTATACTTTTGTTCACCGACATGCGGGCCATGCAGCGCGCGGGCCCAAATGCCATCCACCAAATTAGAAGGTAGTATGCAGGCGGAGAGTCACCCCGGTCATAGCGCGGCAGTAACGAGCCGTCGTATCACAAAACCCCACCTCCCCGCAGTCTAAGTTTGACGGACGAAGCAACCATCATTTCACTCTTCGCTGAATCCCCTTCTCCCTCACCGTCTTCAAGAAAGGCAACACTCGCATCTGCCACTGTTCTTCTCTCCCAATGAAGGGAAGGTAAGCGGATCCGTGATGTTGGTATATTTTCGTTCAGAGAAAAAAAAGAACTTTTGCAAAGCAGTAACCGATCCTCACTCTCTTTTTTGTTTCATTGTCATTGCAATTGTGTTTTCTTTCAGTGCTCTCCTAGTATTCGTCAGTTTCATGATGGACCAAGGAGAACCAGGCAAAGATCTGCCGATATTGGAGCAGACGCGGGAGGTTGATCCCCACGAGACAGAGAGCTCCAAGAAGATGGAGGCAACCACCGAGCTGACCCCAGATACGCTCACGGCCACTACTGAGATGGTCAATGCCCCGTTTGAGGTTACAG
>NC_041381.1:258024174-258043402 GCF_002162155.2 Triticum dicoccoides | reverse complement strand
TCTTTGCCGATCTCGATTGTGGTTTTTCATCTAAGTATGTGCTGATTTTTTTTAGAAAAGGAAGTATGTGGTGATTAATAATGCAAAATTTTATTAGCTTTGATGCCATGCTATACATAGTGGTTTAAATAACTTGTGTTTCTTATACTGAAAAGTAATTCAGAATTTGTTTCTGTTTCAATTAGAGCCCTGATGCAGACAAGGATTGTGTGGTTGTACATGTCACTCGCTATGAGGCAGATGACCTGTTCTTAGGCTGTTGGATCCTGGAAGCCATTTGCGGTTATACCAATGAAGAGCTGTATTCCAGCCTCACTGTTGTGAGGCGTGTTGTCCAGGGTGTACTAAAGCACAAGAATTTCAAAGCTACTCGTTCGTTTGTGAGGCATACTGTTCTTGTCAAGCTTACGCAGGAAGATGATGTGGCATGCCTCCACAAACAAGTTTATCAGTGGCAAGGCCACAAGGTTGTCTTCATGAAGGTTCACAGGATTGAGCTGCTGCGGGACGTCCTCGATGATGTTCATGGCAAGGTATGTCTTGTGTCCATCCCAAATTAGATCGAGGCATGAAATAGTTGCCCCATCTTGTGTTTAATAGTAGTTTGGATTGTGTCTAATTATCCGAACCTTGCCTGTTATCTACCCCTCTGGGGCTAGTACTCTATTTGAATCCGTCTATGGGAACTGCTGCTACTTTTGTGTGCCCATGAATCATGTGAGAACCATCATAGTTGTTGCCGAAACAGATGCGTCCTCACTAGTTTTGTCATGAATATGGCATGGTAAGACATAATTGTCACAGTTTATCATACGAGCAGTGTGTGTTTTGATGAAATAGAGCACTCGTTCGAGAACCGTGCGCCGACGTATACATAAGTACTTGTAAACACTCTTGGTGCTACCCCACTTATAAGCAGTTGTGCAAAACACGGCACATTGGCTCAGCTCGCTTCAACACTAGGCTATCGACCAGCTAACAATCAACAATGTGCTGTCTGACATATAAGTAACTATGTATCTTGTTAGAGTGGTTCATGCAGTTAATTGATGCCACAATGTAATAAATCCCAAATGTTCACACGCTAGTCCAACGCTCATGTGGAACACTCACATTAAACTCGTCTTCATAAAAAACTTGAAAAGCATAAGTTAAGCAATTTTATACATCTCAATGATGAACATAACAAACATATACTAGTTCACAGCAAAAGACAAAGTTGTGAGAAGGTTTACAAATTAGGAAAAAACAAGCAAGGCTTCTCTGAGCAAAGGGCCTCCCCGCGGGCTTAAATTTCCTGGAGTTCACTCTGGTTTTTTCTTGTTGCCACCATCCAGGGTTAGGTTCTCTCATTCCAGAATAACCAATTATAATTGTGGTCTCAGCTGGAATGCTGAACTGAACCATGCAGTGTACTGACCAGCTGAAATGCTTGTGCATTACATGAAATTTAAGCACCGTTATTTGCAGAAATAAGCAGACCACAATGCCTCTTGTCCGCGCACCTGTCCAAAAAACCGCCGTGCAGCCATGCCAGCTAGTCCTCGGTCCATGGATGAACTGGTAGAAAGTGCATTCTGGACTAGGATGCAGTTGTTTTCGCTCGTCCCTGCACTGCAATCAGGAAGTAAAACGTACGAATCAACTTCTTTTAGATTGCGTTGGTCATTCTACCTTAGTTACTACCAATGTAGGGATACCTTGAAGACGGGAGGTTAGACGACGAAAACGAGGGATAGCCATCTCATTTTGAGCAGTTGTACTAAAACTGAGGTGTGTGCTTTTGATTGCGCGGATAGAAACGATACGGAGATAGACATCCCGAAACGATATGGAGACAGACATCCCTGTTTGCGCAAATACGAAATACGGTTATTTAAACAGTGACAGATATTACTACTTTCCCCCGTTTCCTCTTAGAACCAAGTCCTATATTCATGCTACAGCTTTCCCACTTTCTTCCCTGTTTGAACCAACGCTTTGAGTCGACTATATGAACTAGCTTTACTTCTAATAATAGTAGAAGTCTAGGTGGCTTTGGAATAGCGGACGGAAGTAGAAAAGGATCCACACGAAGGGGGAAGAGCTGGGGCTGTAGAGCAAAGCAGGTTTCGAAAGAATATATACCTGAGGGTCGTCGGCATGTGGCAAAGACGGCGTCGGGAGGCCGCATGTTGGCCACAATACCGCAGGGAGGAAGAAGGGGTCGGAGGCCCTCCCGAGCCGGCGCTCTCTCGGAGAGAACGGCACGGCCGCCGATTGGGACGCGCGGGCAGCCGTTGGTCTCCTCCCACGCCGCCGCCGACAGCGTGAATGATGCACCTACACCCCTACCCCGGTCGAGGTTGTCCGGCCGGATTTGTGACCAGCCGTGAGCTGAGAGAGAGAGTGTGGCCACCTATGTCTTGCTTAGATCTGGATAGCATGAGAGAGTGAACGAGAGGAACCCTAGTAAAGCAAGCGCTAAGGCTCCTGCTTTTATATATAGTGGAGTGATTTTGTTGTACCAGCTTCAAAAAATGCGCTCCTACGTGTACCCGCGAGTGGGTGTGAGAGAAGTAGTGCGTGCGTGCATCGCTTCTCTTCGTGAGAGTACAATATACTATGCCCAAAGAACGTTCGCCGCAAGAGTAATAGTATAGGTGTGAGATGTGTGAGCTAAAATAAAATGTGCGCGTCGTCTTTTGTTTTTTAGAAGTTCTGAGGGTAGGGTGTGAAGAGCACATATGTGCGTGACGTCTACCTGCAGATAGACGGTGGGTGCGACGTGCGAGTCTGCGAGAGGACTCGAGAGAGTCGTGACTCGTGGGTGCGTGTGCGTGAGAGAGAGGGGGGCACGTATCAATGCAATGCATGTGTCCGTAAATCATTATCCGACAAACGTTCTCCACAAGCCTTTTCCTGACGAACGCCGTAAGAATCGTTAGATCGGCATCCGACAGTGTCAGTTTTGCCATGTCATTTAACAGAACATCCACTCCTCCTACACACAAATCTTCCACGTGAGTGTTAGCAACTGTCATATGCTCCCTCCGTTTCGAAATGTAGTGCATATAGCTTTACTGAAAATTCGAACCTTGCAAACTTTTACCGAGTTTTCGTGTACCAAATTGCACATGTAGAATACCCTGTATATATCATTTCATTCATCTTCGAGAGGTAACTATAAAGATGGGTGAGGAGTCTACAAAGAAAGATCATCATATCACACGCAGTAATTTCAACCATCCTTTAGTGTCGAGGAATATCATAGGAACTCTATATGATATGATTTTTATAGGATTTTTTTTCCTTTAGAGCCAATTGGTTCATAGGAATAGATTCATATACTCCACATTTCAAATGAAATAAACATGATATCATTTCTATAGCTTTAGAGCCGCTTGGTTCATATGAATGGATTCCTATACTCCCTTAATTTCAAAGGAAAATAAACATTAGCGTATATTCAATAGAAAAGTTCCTATGATATGAACCAAATTACATCTCTTTTCTAATCCCTCCTCATAGGAATTGAGATACATGTCATCTCCAGATTCAATAGAAAAGTTCCTATGATGTGAACCAAATGACATCTCTTTTCCAATCCCTACTCATAGGAATTGAGATGCTCCATGTCATCTCTTTCCCTACAACTTCCATGTATACATCTTCTATTCCTAAATAGATAGTACAACCCACTAGTAGCTTTTTTCCAAAACATGCAACTATGGCACAAGAACTATATAGTGTGCCAATAAATTTGAAAGATGGTCACTGGATTAAGCTAACCCGACAGTGCAGATATAGGCAAATCCGAGCACTACTGGCCGTTGGATATCATTAACATTCCACCAGATCTGCCACATGTACAATTTATAAGACTCCATGGTTGAACTTAAGCATAATGCACAAACCTCAAAACACAAGCACTTCTCCTTTGTTCTAGAATCTTCTGTATCATAATTGATTATTATTTTCTAAATGAATTGCCATTATTTGTTTTTTACTTTATGATTTACAATGCACAACCCCATGAATCTTAACATTTTTATAAAACTAATTGATTTTGAATGAGATGAACTATAAGAACTAAACGAACATCTACATCATGCATATATGACTCAAAGCTTTACATGCTATAGTGTGTATTTATTCATAATTTGGTTTCGAAATCTCATGCATTCAATACATGTGTACCTTACTAGTTTTGAGTAGAGTAGCACATTTCACGCGGCCCCGGGTATATCAAAATGCAGGGCCCATGCATCATTGCCTTTCGGTCGAACCTACGTCCACAATTTTTTGTACGTACTATATCTCCACTAGTCCCTGAACCCAAAATGCTGCCTCGTTCCCGTAAAACCAAGCGGCCCACACATATTTAAGGCGTCGACTCGAACCTGTTTACTACGATGTGGCCCCGCACGCCGTAGTACTCCTACAAACCCTACCGCCGTAATCATCATTGGTTTTCTTCAAGAGGACGAGGGAGAAGCCGATTTGTAGTGGAGGCGCTTTAAAAAAAAAGGATATGTAGTGGAGACCCCTACCTTAGGGTGCCCTAGGTAGCTTCCGCACGCATCATTGTTTTCTCTTTTCTTTATGCTCTTGCGCCCTAGAGTGATATGATGGTTGCTTCGTCCGTCCAGCTTAATGCGGGAAAGGTGGGGCTTTGTAATTTGACCCCTCATCGCTCATTTTCTACTACTGCGGCGCTACGACCGGGGTGCCTCCAATTCCAACCGCTGCTCTGAACTGTAATTTGGTGCATCGCACATGGAACAAGACGGTGGATGAGCCACATGTCGGGCAAAGGGGTCCTGTTAAGTGTGTCGCCATTTCGTGTGCGGACTGACCCTGCTTGAGTTGCTACGCCAACACGACAGGAGCAGCCTACCACTTGGTTTTGCTCCTTGGTGAATCCCAACTATATTGATCTAAAAAGATACGTGCTGAACTACCCTCTCCGTCTCGGTTTTTTATTTTTAGGCGTCTCGGTTTATAGGGCATGCACATAGTTCTAGGTCATCCATTTGACTAACTAAATATGAGTTACTATGTCACAAAAAGTATATCATTGGATTCTTAAGCGGATGTAGTTGTATTTAAAAGTCGAGGGCGGGGCTTTTCCTGTGCGGTAGGCGGCGGGGCAGTTCCGCCTAGTTGGTTCGACAGAGATGCAAGAAGACAAGGGAGTAGGCTGCTGCAAACGTAGGGCTGTGTGATTTGACATCGAGTTACTGCTGGACAGGTGGGGCCCCGTGATTTGACTTGCCATTATCATTTTAACTGCGGCGCTACGACCGGCGTGAGTCTCCCGATTCCTGACCACCTCCATACAGGTGCCTCTCCCAATTCTCCACCATGTAGTAGAGGCTGCCTCTTGCATGAGAGCCCACTTCTCCACTTTTTCCTTGCCTCTCTTTCCTCCACATATGCAAAAATGCCATGTAAAGTGCACTATTGTACTTACTTTTACTTGCTCCTACAGGTGCTAAGCTTGCCACATAGGCATAAAGTCTGATGTGGCAAGTTAATCAAGAAGAGAGAGACTAGTTTGGTGACCCAAGGAAGAAACGGTGCTAAACGCGTGTACCTAGGTGAAAAGACAATTTTGAGTCTATAGCTAATTAAATGAAGCAAACTTAGCAACACCATTTCATTGGAAGAGGTCACTCCTTGGCAAATGCAATAAATACTAGTACTCCCTGTGTCCCATAATATAAGAACATTTTTGGCACTACACTAGTGTCAAAAACGTTCTTATATTATGGGACGGAGGGAGTACGAAGAAAGAGATAGAGAGAAGTAAAAGAAATACACTTATAGCCAACCTTATAGCCAAAACCTTGCTGTAGTATGAGTGACTAAGTGATGACTATGTATGACATGCCAACATCAGATAGCCTAACGCACCGTGTTAAATCTCCAAGGGCGCGACCGCGCGAGCGACGCGACGGTCGTGGTAGGCGCGACCATGATACAGGCTGCTGGCAGCCCTTGGATATGAGATCAAACGGTCGCATGCTAAGTTGTTGAAAATTTGCAGAACAACTCTCCAGGATAGGATATTCACCCATAGGTCTAGAATCACGCCATACAACCGTTCGATCTCAGATCCAAGGGCTCTTGGAAGCCTGTATCATGGGAGAATGGAAAGCCACTACCCTACCGTTCGCACGCTGGCAATTCGCTCCTACTCGTCCCCGCACGTCCTTTAATACTACGGCGGTTCACTCCTAGTCATCCCGTCCATTCACATTACGGCAGTTCCACTAATCCTAACCCTCCTCCCAAATCCATGGCGTCCCAAATCTCCCCAATCGGTGGTGAGTACAAGGTTAGAACCATCACCGGCGATGAGTTCGACGTCATCTACTCCCGTTCTTCCGCGACGGTGAAAGGATGCCTTTCTCGCTTCAGACACATGTTCGAAGACTCAGATGATGAGTGGGTCGTTGGGCTAGATGTTGAGTACACCACAGTCCCGGGATGAGGGAAGGATCTAAAGGACGAAGAGAGGAAGAAGCTCGCCATGATCCAGGTTTGCGTGCCTGACTTATGCTTGGTCTACCACATATGCCATGCCGACGTTGAGTGCCAGGATTTTAAGAACTTCCTCAAGGACAAAACAGTGATTCGTTACTGTAGACTTTAAGAATGACAAAGAAGTCCTGGGTCGGATAGGCCTCGTTGTAGGCAACCCCTTCAACCTCCAGAAGAATCGGCTGGTGCCCTCTTGTCAGCCTTCAATGCTGACCCTGGCAGGAGCCATGGTTCATCCTTCATACCGTAAAATGGGGAAACCTCATTACACATTTCATGGCCATGCATGGCAGCGGAATGTACTAGATATAGACCACAACCACTATGCTGCAATGGATGGCTACCTTTGCTTCAATATCTACAAGGGTTTGATGAAGAGCAACAACCAAGTGTGCGGTTCAAGCAAAGAAGTATCGGCCAAGAGGAAGAGGGACAAGGACGAAGTCGAGGACGTGGACGAGGACTCTGAGTAAGGTGACAGTGTTGTTGCTCATGGTGGTTCTAAACTTCTAATGCAGTGTCTACTAGATTAGTTGCATAGTTTAATTTCAGGTGTGCTTAGTTTAATTTGAGGGGTGTGTTGTGCTGAGCCCCTAGCAAAACTATGTTATGTTTCTTCTCGTTACTTTAACTCTTCAGTATGTACATACTACTAGTATTTCTTTAATAGAATTTAGCACCCCAATTAAGCACGTACTAGCTTTTTTAATAGTACTATTTGCATAATTTGGCGACGAGCGCTCTCTATATGTACCACCTTTTTTTAATTTCAATTTTTGCTCCATGGCGTAATCCATCGATAGTACTACTATACAAAAGTATACATTTTTTAAAAGGCTAGAGTATTGTTCATCACATATATAGCCAGTTAAATTCTCAACCTAGAACAACGTGCATGCCATGTAGTAAACTGATACGGAGGAAGTATAGTAAAAATGAGGTGATTTTACCGAGCGATCGGCGGGGGAGCATGGCCTGTCATGCGGTCCCACGTGTCATGATGTACCAAGGCGATGCGCGTGTCCCTCTTGAGGCAGAAGTAATACTATGTGGTTTGAGATGATGGCGAACCGAAGTGTGAAATAATGGTTGCTTTGTCCGTCTGGGAAGGTGCGGCATTGTGATTTGAAGTCTCATTTCTCATTACTACTACTGGGCCGGTACGAGTGGGGTGCGTCCCCCCTGCTGTTCTGCACTGTTATTTGGTGCTTGACATGTCGACCCGGTTGCTATATGTCCCACATGTCGGCGACAGGAAATACAGAATTCATGAAAGGGAGCGTCGATGGAGGAGTATACTACAGAATTCATGAAAGGGAGCGACTTAGTTTTGGAAAAATCTGTTTTTACGGAGTACATACCCACTAGGGTTTATAGGGGTCATCTAAAAAACATCCGTTTTTCCATTTGATAAGTCTCAATTCTACTATACTAGTAGTAGTACCATTACATGTGCGATTTCGAGGTGCGTTAGATCACCCGACGCAAGCAGTGTCAAGAGGAAACTAACCAATGCATGTACAAGTTCATGGAAATTTAGTGGTCATTCATGCATTCGTTCTAATTAATGCCTCGGTAAACATAACTTCTTGAGAAAAATGAGTGTACTAATTACTTGTGCAAACTACGAAATTAATTCGACCACTCACCGTCTACCTTGGTTGGAGAGATTTTGAAATTGAGCCATAAACTGGAAAGGAGGGAGTAGTAACTTTTGTCTCGATTACTATTTGTGGCCTTGTATAGATGCAAAATGTATTTTTTTATAGTGGCCTTGCATAAGTAAATGGAGGGAGTACTAACCAAAGTAGGGACGATGAGTAAACGGAGGGAGTAGTAAAATTTTCTCCTCGTGCTGCGAGCCACCGCGCGCGTGGGCGAGGGAGCGGGCGTAAAGGCGTACAGTACTACTACTACTACTACTACTACTCGTAAGCAAGCTTCACCTCATCCTGTGAGCCGCCGCGCCCGTGGGCGGGGGAGACGACATACTAAGCAAGCTTCTCCTTGTTCTGCAAGTTGACGGGACACATCAAAAGTACTCCAGTGTATAGAGCCTTGCCTCTTTTTTTAATTTAACATAACGTGTCAAGTCGCAATTTGTTTGTTCAACCATGGTAGACGATCCTCCCTCCACCAAGTGGACAACCAGTACATGTGCCAAATTACCACGTGGGCTGCCTTTTTCGTATAGAAATGAGCTCCACCGTGTACCCGCGCGGGTGTGGTTGGGAAAGAGACGGGAGTACGTGCTCCGTGCGTGCACCTATTCTCTTCGTGCACGTCCCCCACCTACGTGGGTGTGTGTGAGAGAGATACAAACCTAGACATAATGCGCCGTCCATCCCCATGCCTCCGCCCAGTTCGACCACCAGTCACCACCACGCCCCACTCCTCCTCACCTTATCTCTCATCTTTCTCCCTCCATTTATATATACAAGGGGCCACTATCAAAATTACAATTTGCAGATATACAAGGCCACTAACACTAATCGATGCAATATTAATGGTGTTTGCCTCGTGATACTAGCAAAGGAGTACATTAATTATCCCTTGCATGCATGCGCGAGTTTGTAAAAAATGCATCTTGATGTTCCGTGCAATGCACGGGCATCTTGCTAGTCCATGAAAACAACACATGGCAAAATTCCATGGCGAACGAGGGATTTGAATCTGTTGGGAGGGGATGTTTGGATCTTGCCCGGGGTAGCCAAAATATTGTCGACGCTTTTGTCCACCAGTGCCTTTGCCATCGATGAACGAGGAATGGCTCAGGTGCTCATGTTGTCATGCATCCTCCAGCGCGCATGTTGGAGATGAGCTCGCACGAGCTGTATTTTCTTTGTCCCACAACGCTGCCCGAGCCGCCCACAGACCGACCGGCGACCCGCAAATTACACCATCCAACCGTAGCCGCACACATTATGACAACAACTCAACCAACCGGACAAAATTCACGCAAACACGTAGACAAACTGATATTTCATATAAACAACTATGGAAATCATATAAAATACCGGATTTTCATACAAACATGACGGATTTCATTACATTCAAATGAACTACGCGGTGCTAGTTCTGGACAGCACCGGTATATAATACCTGGCCTAAATGGTCGCCCGCCGATCAATTTGTGTTCCTCATGTCCGGCAGCGTGCGGACTGCCGGGAGCCCCGGAGGTATATGCTTCAGCGCAAAGGACGGCTCGCTTCCCCACTGCCCAACTTATATCATTGGATGGTGCCGAAGATGATGGTGGCCGGCACCGGTTCGAGTTCATCACCGGCCACTACTTCGCCATGGCCGGCACCAGATCAATTTCATCCTAACATTGCCCTCTTCCGTGGAGCCCATGCAGGGTCGACGAAGGTCCTTGCAACAAAAGGATCCAGCAAGACACCTGTTGTGTACACTGGCGTCGCCTCCGCGGTGGCCTTCATGGGACGCAAGCGGTGGCAGCCTCCCGTGTTCTACTTCTCCTCGATGATGGCGGCGGACGCGGAGGCGCTGGCCACCGACTCGTCGCTCTCCACGCACCCGACTTCTGTAGCTGCTTGCATGGCGCGGCCGCCGGCATGGGAGTCTCGGCCACAGAAATGGGAGACATGGTACGAGGCGGCGGCGTGGATGGCAGCAACGATGCCCGTGCGCCGCTCCTCGTCGAGCTGGCCTGGAGCGGCGAGTTGCTGAACCGTGCGCCGGCTTGGGGTGGCAACTTGCTCCGTCGGGTGAGGGGAGGGAGGTGGATCAACAAGCTGCATAGCTCGTATCCGGCGGGCTACCCTGCCGGCTTGGATGCGAAATAACTTGATAGAGGCAAAGGTGTCCCGTCTTTTGATGAGATGATGGATTTCGCTTTGGTGGAAGTCGACTTTGACGATCCGACTACGAACGTGCGAGGACGTCGCGCCTTAGCAATCGCTAAACCAACTCCGAGAGGTTATTGACCACGCCGGAGCACGATCAACCTGACCACGAGGGTCTGTTTCCTGCGAGCAAACGAAGAACAAGCAAGAAACTGAGATTGCAATCTGGATATTGCGAATATAAGATGAAAGCTTTATTGATCAAGGTGGGGTTCTGTGACGCCTTTGTCTGGTCGTTGAACACAAACGAAGTACGCGAAGTTGCAGCTATGGCGAACTTTTAATCTAAACAAAACCCAAAGTCTAAACGATGCCCTAAGGGCTGTATATATGGAGGAAGAGGGGGAATTTCATGGCCCTTGGTGGAGGGGTCCGAAATCAACCCTATCTCTTGTTTCCCCACACATACGGACTCTAAAAATAGCCTATACTTATGTATTTTGAAATTACATGGGCCTGGCCCAATAATAAGGTGACACAGCACCTAGAATAGCCTCGGGACGAAATTTATGAAGTGGCATCTTGTATATTTCGTCCAAGGCTTCATGCACCCATTATGGTGGCTTCAAAGTCCTGAAATCATCACTTGTAACTCCGTTCTTGTTCCCCTTGGGCATGTCATCATCTCCATGCTTGTTCTTGCTCCAATGTTCATCCTTCTCCAAGCTAGGCCCTTCATTTGTAAGCAAAACAAATGTATCCAATTTAGGCAGCATCATATTCTCGTGAACATTAGAATCATTACCAAGAAACGAAAGTACCTGGTAATTCAGTTGGCGTGCGCGAGCTCTAGTAATTGGTCTAGTATGTATAGCAGCAGGGGCTATGGGTGTAACAATTGTATTGATGTCCTCATCATCCTCCCCTTCTTGAAATGAAGTCGTCCTCGACGGAAGTTCATCTTCCTCACCCAAATAAGGCTTCAAATCTGCAATGTTAAAAGTGGGACTAACCCCAAAATCTGCAGGCAGCTCAAGTTTATATGCATTATCATTTATTTTCTCCAACACCTTAAAGGGACCATCAGCAGGTGGCATTATCTTTGATTTGCGCAAACCAGGAAATCTATCCTTACGCAAATGTAACCAAACAAGATATCCAGGTGCAAACACAACATGTTTTCTACCCTTATCTCCAGCAAGTTTATATTTAGCATTCATACGCTCAATGTTTTCCTTAGTTAACTCATGCATTTTTAAATCAATTCAGCATGTTGTTTAGCATCAAAATTAACCTTCTCCGAAGATGGAAGAGGCAACAAATCAATAGGTGCACGAGGTAGGAAACCATACACAACTTCAAAAGGGCACATCTTAGTAGTAGAATGCAATGAACGATTATAAGCAAATTCAATATGAGGCAAGCATTCCTCCCACATTTTCTTATTATTCTTCAAAACAGCCCTAAGCATAGTAGACAATGTTCTATTGACTACTTCAGTTTGTCCATCAGTTTGGGGGTGACAAGTAGTACTAAAAAGCAGTTTAGTCCCCAACTTAGCCCATAAACATCTCCAAAAGTGGCTAAGAAATTTAGTATCACGATCTGAAACAATAGTATTTGGCACACCATGCAAGCGAATAATTTCACAAAAGAACAAATCAGCAACATTAACAGCATCATCACTTTTATGACATGGTACAAAGTGTGCCATTTTTGAGAATCTATCCGCGACAACAAATATGCTATCCCTCCCCTTCTTTGTTCTAGGTAAACCTAAAACAAAGTCCATAGATATCCTCCCAAGGAACACTAGGTACAGGCAAAGGCATATATAAACCATGAGGATTGAGTCATGACTTAGCTTTTTGACATGTAGTGCAGCGAGCAATAAAACGCTCAACATCCCGTCTCATCTTTGGCCAAAAGAAATGTGTAGCAAGTACATCCTCCGTCTTCTTCACGCCAAAGTGTCCCATTAGTCCTCCTCCATGCGCCTCCTGCAACAACAAAAGATGAACGGAGCTAGCTGGAATGCATAGCTTGTTAGCACGGAACACAAATCCATCATTAACGACGAACTTGTTCCATGTTCTTCCTTCTTTACAATTCTGCAATACATCTTTAAAATCAGCATCATGTACATATTGATCTTTGATGGTCTCCAAACCAAATATTTTGAAGTCAAGTTGTGAAAGCATAGTATAGCGACGAGACAATGCATCAGCAATAACATTTTCTTTACCCTTCTTGTGTTTAATGACATAAGGGAAAGTCTCAATGAATTCAATCCATTTAGCATGTCTACAATTCAGTTTAGCTTGACTTTTAATATGTTTCAAAGATTCATGATCAGAATGTATAACAAATTCTTTGGGCCATAAATAATGTTGCCATGTTTCTAAAGTCCGAACAAGAGCATATAATTCTTTATCATAAGTAGAATAATTCAGACTAGGCCCACTCAATTTTTCAGAAAAGTGTGCAACAGGTTTTCCATCTTGTAATAACACACCTCCTAATCCAATTCCACTAGCATCACATTCAAGCTCAAAAGTCTTATTAAAATCAGGAAGTTGGAGTAAAGGAGCATGTGTCAACTTATCTTTCAATACCGTGAAGACTTCTTCCTGTGTGCTACCCCAAACAAAAGGCACATCCTTCTTTGTAAGCTCGTTGAGAGGTGCAGCAATGGTGCTGAAATCTCTCACAGAACGCCTATAGAATCCAGCGAGGCCAAGAAAACTCCTCACTTGTGTGACCGTTTTGGGCTGCGGCCAACTCTCAATAGCTTCAATCTTGGCTTTGTCAACTTCAATTCCCTATGGAGTAACAACATAGCCAAGAAAAGATACTCGGTCGGTGCAAAAGGTGCACTTCCCAAGGTTACCAAACAAACGTGCATCACGTAGAGCAATAAAAATAGCACGTAAATGTTCCAAATGTTCTTCCAAAGATCTGCTATAAATCAATATGTCATCAAAGTAATCTACCACAAATTGTCCAATGAAAGCACGTAAAACTTCGTTCATTAATCTCATGAAATTACTAGGTGCATTAGTTAACCCAAAAGTCATGACTAACCACTCATATAATCCAAACTTAGTTTTAAATGCTGTTTTCCATTCATCTCCCAATTTCATACGAATTTGATGGTATCCACTATGCAAATCAACTTTGGAGAATATTGTAGAGCCACTCAATTCATCAAGCATATCATCTAGCCTAGGAATAGGATGACGATAATGAATAGTAATATTATTAATGCCTCTACAATCAACACACATACGTGATGTACCATCCTTTTTCGGCACTAGAATAATAGGAACAGCACAAGGACTAAGGGATTCACGTATATAACCTTTGTTGAGAAGCTCTTGTACTTGACGCATAATCTCCTTCGTCTCCTATGGATTGGTACAGTATGGTGCACGGTTGGGTAGCGATGCACCGGGAATTAAGTCAATTTGATGCTCAATCCCTCGAATAGGTGGTAATCCCGGTGGCACGTCTTGTGGAAAGACGTCAGCGAACTCCTGCAAAATGTTAGTGACAGTAGGGGGCAAAGAGGAAGGCACGTCCTCAAATGAAAATAATGCCTCTTTGCACACAAAAGCATAGCAAACAGATTTGCTGAAATCTAGCTCATCAGTATCAGATTTAGTGGCAAGTAAACATGCACTTTTCAATTTAATTTCAGAAACAACACTAGATGGTTTACTATTAGGCTTCATTTGTTGCTCAAATTCTTTTGCCACAATCTGATTTTCACTCTTATTTGTCTCCTGTTTTGCTCTATTAGCTCTATTAATATCATCTTTCAAAATGGAATCAGGAATCATAGGAAGCAAAGTAATATTCTTATCCTTATGAACCAGAGTATAATGATTGTTTCTACCATGATGTACAGATTTTTTATCAAATTGCCATGGTCGACCAAGTAATAAGGAACATGCTTGCATAGGTACCACATCACAATCAACATAATCAGCATATGTAGAGATACTAAAATGCACACGACCAGTACGTGTTACCTTAACCTTGTCGCTGTTGTTGAACCATTGGATGTAGTAAGGATGTGGATGTGGTCTTGTGGTGAGAGATAGCTTCTCCACCATCTCCATGCTAGCCAAGTTGTTGCAGCTTCCTCCGTCTATGATGACGCGCACAGAACGTTCCTTCACAACTCCCTTTGTATGGAACAAATTATGCCTCTGATTTTGCTCAGCTTATGTGACCTGCACACTCAAAACACGTTGAGCAACTAAACATTCGTACCTGTCAGCGTCTTCAGGAGCCATGTATTGCGTATCATGATCAGAATCATCTCCACCGTGTTCTTCACGTGTAATAAGAGCCAACGTCTCCTCATCATAGTCACTAGCGGACTCATACCCACCATCCTCAGTAGCAATCATCACACGCTGAGATTTGCATTCTCGCGCATAATGACCTCTTCCTTTACAACGACGACAAATAATATCACTTGTGTGCCTGTTGATGCCATGGAAGAAGAAGAGCTCTGTGTAGGTCCGGCAGGTGCGCTCTTGGCAGATAGTGGTGGTTGTGCCTGCTTTCTTGTATCACGGATGGAGGTGGCACCTGATGGAGGTGCTGGTGTAGTGGAAGTAGAAGATGCACGCGGTGTCCATGAGGAAGGTCGACTTGCAGAAAAGTTAGTGCGCGCCAATGCTTGTCGATCCTGCACTTCACGTTCAGCTTTACAAGCAAGATGGAATAAACGAGTGATATTAGTATACTCCTTATACTCTAGAATGGTCTGAATCTCTCTATTTAATCCACCCGTAAAACATGCAAGCATAGCTTCATTCTCCTCAACAATACCACATCTAATCATGCCAGTTTGTAATTCCTGATAATATTCTTCTACATAATTTTTTCCTTGTCTTAAACGCTGCAATTTTTGAAGCAATTCACGTTGATAATATGGTGGAACCCAACGAGTACGCATAGCAGATTTCAAAGGAGCCCAAGTAGCGGGAATAGGATATAATCTACAATGTTCAGACCACCATACACATGCAAAACTAGTGAAAGCACAAACAGCAGCAGCAACCCGTTTCTCCTCGGGATATTGTAAACATGTAAAACGTTGTTCAGTTTCTAACTCCCAAGTAAGATATATATCAGGAACATATCTACCCTCAAATGGTGGAATATTCAATTTCAGTTTACGAATATGGACATCATCTCGTACCTGAGGTGGTGGTGCAGGCCTACCATTATGAATATATACCTGAGGTCGACCTGCTGGTGGTGGTGCTGGTGGCTGCACGTAGTTCTGATTTTGATCAACCTCATCCTCATAATCGCCCGCATACTCATCATCCTCCTGGGTACCAGCAGCAGCAGTAGCAGGAGCCAATGAAGCATCAACAACATGAACAGCAGCACCCGAAGTTTGGCCATCCTCAATAGGAACACGCTTCGCTCGTCCATACTGATTCGGAAGGAGGCGTTGTTGTTGTTGTTGTAGAGGTGCGATAGGTGCAGCCGGCGGTGGTTGTGGAAAACGCGCTAGCAATTCATTAAACTTGCTATCAAGCTTTGTTTTGAACGTCTTCTCAATGCCATCTATCTTCTCCATGGCCTCGTCAAATCTGTTTAGCACATCTTGCACCTGTCCACTCATCATTTGCTGAAATTTATCATGCAGCTATTTGGTCGCCAGGTTCTCCCAATCAGTCTCATCGTCTTGTGATCCTACCATGGTTAGCAGCAAAGAGAAACACACAAGAATATGATCCTATAGACAACTAAGAAGTGGTGGTGGTGTATCACAAACCCGTCAAGCAAATCTCAAATTCTTACCAGTTCTTACCCAGCAGCAGGTGGTGATCGGCAACCATTGTAGTCAAAACTCTCAAAGCTTGGATAGAGAGATTACCAGGGAGAGTCAAACGCACGACGTAGATGTATGTGGAGCCGGGAAGGCTTATAATATGGTAGCAAAAAGGGTCAGCAATAATCAATTCAGAGATGCAAAGTTGAATAAACGCTCAACGACGGTACTGTGCTGGTCCTAGGCTAGACCGTGCTAGAGACGCGAGCCTAGAACACTAACAAAATCATGGCGCTGCACGTAAACAAGGGAAAAGCAAACTCTGGGATTTTTTTTCCGCTCTTTTTTTTTGCGAAAAATCACTATAATGGCGAGTGTCTCAAAACTCTTCCCAGGTCAAACTGACAGGATGGGCACGAATTTTTTTTGACCAATTTGTTTTTGTTTTTTCGACTGCCCGGACCCAAAAACTGGAAACGGGTCAAAAAAAACTTTCTATAACGGCGACTGTCTCAATACGCTTAGAAACACCTAAAAATAGGATAGCCAGAAAAAAAATTGTCAAGTGCGTTTTTGGAAAATTTTGGGCCTAAACGGAGGGTGGTTTCCGGACTCTTTTTTTTAAAACCTACTCCGGCAAGGAAACATGAATCGGAAACTAGATGAATCTCGAAAACAAACCTAATATGCAAGGAACTCGGATTGGTGGTGGATATATGGTGGTGGTATATGGCAGCGGTGGTGGTAGCGGTGGTAGTATATGGATATGGATCGGCGGTGGTATATGGACACGGATTGGTGGTGGTATATGGATACGGATTCGGAGCGGTGGTGGTAGGTGGCAGGGGCGATGATGATGGTGCGGTGGCGGCGTGACAACTTATGACCAGAACTCAAAACTCTAAAAGACTAGACGCTAAGACCAGCAACTGGACACGATGATGCAACCGCAAATTCAACAAAGCAAAACCCTAAAAAGATTATGCAAAGGCTCAGATTTGTTCGGATATGATGAACTAACCCTAATTTTTTTGTGGCTTTTTTCGTGGACTATAGGTATGAAGAACAGACTCGATCTAAACTATGAAAAACTGTAAAATCTCACCGAGCAACCTGGAAATCTGATACCACTTGATAGAGGCAAAGGTGTCCTGTCTTTTGATGAGATGATGGATTTCGCTTTGGTGGAAGTCGACTTTGACGATCCGACTACGAACGTGCGAGGACATCGCGCCTTAGCAATCGCTAAACCAACTCCGAGAGGTTATTGACCACGCCGGAGCACGATCAACCTGACCACGAGGGTCTGTTTCCTGCGAGCAAACGAAGAACAAGCAAGAAACTGAGATTGCAATCTGGATATTGCGAATATAAGATGAAAGCTTTATTGATCAAGGTGGGGTTCTGTGACGCCTTTGTCTGGTCGTTGAACACAAACAAAGTACACGAAGTTGCAGCTATGGCGAACTTTTAATCTAAACAAAACCCAAAGTCTAAACGATGCCCTAAGGGCTATATATATGGAGGAAGAGGGGGGAATTTCGTGGCCCTTGGTGGAGGGGTCCGAAATCAACCCTATCTCTTGTCTCCCCACACATACGGACTCTAAAAATAGCCTATACTTATGTATTTCGAAATTACATGGGCCTGGCCCAATAATAAGGTGATGCAACACCTAGAATAGCGTCGGGACGAAATTTATGAAGTGGCATCTTGTATATTTCATCCAAGGCTTCATGCACCAATTATGGTGGCTTCAAAGTCCTGAAATCATCACTTGTAACTCCGTTCTTGCTCCCCTTGCGCATGCCATCATCTCCATGCTTGTTCTTGCTCCAATGTTCATCCTTCTCCAAGCTAGGCCCTTCATTTGTAAGCAAAACAAATGTATCCAATTTAGGCAGCATCATATTCTCGTGAACATTAGAATCATTACCAAGAAACGGAAGTACCCGGTAATTCAGTTGGCGTGCGCGAGCTCTAGTAGTTGGTCCAGTATGTATAGCAGCAGGGGCTATGGGTGTAACAATTGTATTGATGTCCTCATCATAACTACTCTTCGTAAGCCATTGTAAGAGTGGACAAAATGGTGGAGGAGATAGGGGAGCGGCGGAGGTGTGCGATTCTTGGCCGGCGTTTGGCCTTGAAATACAAGATTAAATAGACGATGGACGGGAGGAGCTCGGCCGGTGTTGCGTTTAACGCCGGCCCGGTCATGAACGGACACGTGTCCAGAGTGGGTTTCTCGACTTCCACACGGGCGGGTTTCATGGAGGCGTTTGAATGCGGCACGGAGGCGTGTTCAGCCGGGCGTGCACGAGTGGCGCCCTCGACTCTGACCTAGGACACCGCACTGTTCTTCCACTGACGTGTGGGATCTTTGGGTGCATGGCCTGCATGTCAGTGACCCAACACAGGCAGCGCACAGAAGAGGAACCTTTGGTGGGCCAGGGCGGTCAGAAGTGGGCATTTCATAAACCGATGATTGTTCATTGAGTGTGACGTCATCTTTTTCATGTAGATAAGCCTACTATGTTGATACCCCGTTCGATATGTTGTGATTCATAAAGACCGCTGCAAACATCAATGTTCTGCTTATCACAGATAAGATTGATTAATACCTGTAACAATCCATGTCCTTAACAAAGGGTGCATGCACGTATAGGTTGAGCGTGTGTCTTGGGTCGTGTGCTGTGTGCATGTAGGCGTGCGAGTGTTGCGTGCGTGCAAGGGTACGTTTCAGTGTTGCATGCATGGGTGTGTACGTGCGTGTGTTCGTGAGTGCATGTGTAAGTGTCAGTGTTGCACGCCAGCATGCGTGCGTGTGTACATTATGTGTATGTGTTAGTGTTGCACGCCTACATGCGTGCGTGTCTTGCGTGCGTGCATGTGTACGTGCGGGGTGAGGCTACACATCAGTCGACTGACTTTTTCATCTCTGGTCATTAGATTTTCTAGCCGTTGGATACGAAATCAAGGGCCTCCGGTTTATCATCAAACTCCACCCCCCTGAGCCGCCAACCACCACCGGCCGAACCGCCAGCCCCCGCCGCCCGCGGCCGGCCCGCCCTCCCCGAAACCACTCCCCACC
>NC_041381.1:258022356-258023815 GCF_002162155.2 Triticum dicoccoides | reverse complement strand
TCGAGCTTTTCCTCCGGGGATCCCCACCCCACCGCCCAATGAACGCCCCCCCAACCGCCGGTGAGTGCCAACCAGAGGTCTCACGACTTCGAATACCCACCGACCACTAATTTTTTACCATTTCTATCCTTCATATACGCGCTGACGGGTGGGCCCTATGGTAATGTGCGCTGCTGAATGTGGACCGTTTGACTGGTCAACTGATCGTGTTATCAACAAATTATGGAGTTGTATGGTGAGCCAGTGACTGTATGATCATCCTAAAATGTACTCCTGTTTTATTAACACAGGACAGACTCAAACTACCATTTCTTTCTTTCATATACAGGCTGACAGGTGGGCCCCACAGTTACGCGCCCCGATGGTGCAACACTAGTTGCGCCGCGTGGAATGTTTGACTGGTCAATTGATTGTGTCATCAACAAAATACGGAGTTGAACGGGTGAGCTAGTGACCGTATAATCATGACATGTATTTGTTTAACACGGTACAGACGCAAGGGCTCATATATACGCGCAAGCACTCACCGCTATAAGCGCACACACGCGAACCCTACCCCTATGAGCACCTTCGAGATAGTGGGCCAGCATATATGATCTTGAGATTTTACGAAGTCACCATAGGTGCCTCGTAGTCGAGTGGAACGTCTCCTCCCACTGAACGTACATCACCAGAAAATACTGAAATTAACACAAGATAAATGCGAGCACCAGGACTTTAACCTTGGTGGGCTCGAGAAACCACTGTCCTCTAACCATCCAACCACATGTTGGTTAGCATGACAAAATGTATGTGGTGACCGTGATGAGCTTATTCTGAAGTCCAGTGACCATATCGTGATTTCGCTTCAAATACAATGACCGTAAGTGTCGTCAACAAAATACGGAGCACGCATCAAATGCAAAGTCCGTCAGTGTCATCAACAAAATATGGAGACATATCGTGAGCTAGATACCGTTGTACTATTGTATATGCTTATTTTCTTAGTGGCCGATTGCGTGTGTGGTGTGGTGGGCACATCATTTCTAGTTGTGGTGGGTCAACATGAAGACTCATGGGTCGGTTCCATCCTGTGCCACATATAGGTTGGACCGAGACGTGTTATACAAAGACCCATGTGGAGGACTCGGCATGCAGCACGAAGCTACCAGAGTCGCGGAGGACTCTATCCCCACTGGTGATAAGCCGACTATATATGATTTGTAACCCTAGGCCCTTAGTATGTTATACAAGCTTCGGGGCTAGTTCGTCGATAGTATACACACACGCACAATGCCGGTATTCACGTGTACTTTGTACACACCCCTATCACTAATATACAGTACCAGGAGTAGGCTCTTTCTTCAACTGCACGGGTCCGATCCGAACTAAGGTAAAACTTTGCCTCGTATTACCATCCAGCCTAACAGCTAGGGATATCCTACTGAATCATATGATGAAATCATATCTGCCAACTACT